>NW_027442187.1:0-177303 GCF_048569485.1 Anomaloglossus baeobatrachus | reverse complement strand
CATTTCATGTATGCGCGAAATGCCTTAAAAATGGCTTTAAAATGGATTTGGAGCATGGAGACGATTATCTCGGGATTGCAAGATAACCAAACAAAACTTTTAGTGGATTTCTACTTATTTTATTAAATATCATCTCCACCAAACAGGACAAGCTTGCATCTGTTATAGTTTTGGAGAAAAATGTGTTCATTTCATGTATGCGCGAAATGCCTTAAAAATGGCTTCAAAATGGATTTGGAGCATGGAGACGATTATCTCGGGATTGCAAGATAACCAAACAAAACTTTTAGTGGATTTCTACTTATTTTATTAAATATCATCTCCACCAAACAGGACAAGCTTGCATCTGTTATAGTTTTGGAGAAAAATGTGTTCATTTCATGTATGCGCGAAATGCCTTAAAAATGGCTTTAAAATGGATTTGGAGCATGGAGACGATTATCTCGGGATTGCAAGATAACCAAACAAAACTTTTAGTGGATTTCTACTTATTTTATTAAATATCATCTCCACCAAACAGGACAAGCTTGCATCTGTTATAATTTTGGAGAAAAATGTGTTCATTTCATGTATGCGCGAAATGCCTTAAAAATGGCTTTAAAATGGATTTGGAGCATGGAGACGATTATCTCGGGATTGCAATATAACCAAACAAAACTTTTAGTGGATTTCTACTTATTTTATTAAATATCATCTCCACCAAACAGGACAAGCTTGCATCTGTTATAGTTTTGGAGAAAAATGTTCATTTCATGTATGCGCGAAATGCCTTAAAAATGGCTTTAAAATGGATTTGGAGCATGGAGACGATTATCTCGGGATTGCAAGATAACCAAACAAAACTTTTAGTGGATTTCTACTTATTTTATTAAATATCATCTCCACCAAACAGGACAAGCTTGCATCTGTTATAGTTTTGGAGAAAAATGTGTTCATTTCATGTATGCGCGAAATGCCTTAAAAATGGCTTTAAAATGGATTTGGAGCATGGAGACGATTATCTCGGGATTGCAATATAACCAAACAAAACTTTTAGTGGATTTCTACTTATTTTATTAAATATCATCTCCACCAAACAGGACAAGCTTGCATCTGTTATAGTTTTGGAGAAAAATGTGTTCATTTCATGTATGCGCGAAATGCCTTAAAAATGGCTTTAAAATGGATTTGGAGCATGGAGACGATTATCTCGGGATTGCAAGATAACCAAACAAAACTTTTAGTGGATTTCTACTTATTTTATTAAATATCATCTCCACCAAACAGGACAAGCTTGCATCTGTTATAGTTTTGGAGAAAAATGTGTTCATTTCATGTATGCGCGAAATGCCTTAAAAATGGCTTTAAAATGGATTTGGAGCATGGAGACGATTATCTCGGGATTGCAAGATAACCAAACAAAACTTTTAGTGGATTTCTACTTATTTTATTAAATATCATCTCCACCAAACAGGACAAGCTTGCATCTGTTATAATTTTGGAGAAAAATGTGTTCATTTCATGTATGCGCGAAATGCCTTAAAAATGGCTTTAAAATGGATTTGGAGCATGGAGACGATTATCTCGGGATTGCAATATAACCAAACAAAACTTTTAGTGGATTTCTACTTATTTTATTAAATATCATCTCCACCAAACAGGACAAGCTTGCATCTGTTATAGTTTTGGAGAAAAATGTGTTCATTTCATGTATGCGCGAAATGCCTTAAAAATGGCTTTAAAATGGATTTGGAGCATGGAGACGATTATCTCGGGATTGCAAGATAACCAAACAAAACTTTTAGTGGATTTCTACTTATTTTATTAAATATCATCTCCACCAAACAGGACAAGCTTGCATCTGTTATAGTTTTGGAGAAAAATGTGTTCATTTCATGTATGCGCGAAATGCCTTAAAAATGGCTTTAAAATGGATTTGGAGCATGGAGACGATTATCTCGGGATTGCAAGATAACCAAACAAAACTTTTAGTGGATTTCTACTTATTTTATTAAATATCATCTCCACCAAACAGGACAAGCTTGCATCTGTTATAGTTTTGGAGAAAAATGTGTTCATTTCATGTATGCGCGAAATGCCTTAAAAATGGCTTTAAAATGGATTTGGAGCATGGAGACGATTATCTCGTGATTGCAATATAACCATACAAAACTTTTAGTGGATTTCTACTTATTTTATTAAATATCATCTCCACCAAACAGGACAAGCTTGCATCTGTTATAGTTTTGGAGAAAAATGTGTTCATTTCATGTATGCGCGAAATGCCTTAAAAATGGCTTTAAAATGGATTTGGAGCATGGAGACGATTATCTCGGGATTGCAAGATAACCAAACAAAACTTTTAGTGGATTTCTACTTATTTTATTAAATATCATCTCCACCAAACAGGACAAGCTTGCATCTGTTATAGTTTTGGAGAAAATGTGTTCATTTCATGTATGCGCGAAATGCCCTAAAAATGGCTTTAAAATGGATTTGGAGCATGGAGACGATTATCTCGGGATTGCAAGATAACCAAACAAAACTTTTAGTGGATTTCTACTTATTTTATTAAATATCATCTCCACCAAACAGGACAAGCTTGCATCTGTTATAGTTTTGGAGAAAAATGTGTTCATTTCATGTATGCGCGAAATGCCTTAAAAATGGCTTTAAAATGGATTTGGAGCATGGAGACGATTATCTCGGGATTGCAATATAACCAAACAAAACTTTTAGTGGATTTCTACTTATTTTATTAAATATCATCTCCACCAAACAGGACAAGCTTGCATCTGTTATAGTTTTGGAGAAAAATGTGTTCATTTCATGTATGCGCGAAATGCCTTAAAAATGGCTTTAAAATGGATTTGGAGCATGGAGACGATTATCTCGGGATTGCAAGATAACCAAACAAAACTTTTAGTGGATTTCTACTTATTTTATTAAATATCATCTCCACCAAACAGGACAAGCTTGCATCTGTTATAGTTTTGGAGAAAAATGTGTTCATTTCATGTATGCGCGAAATGCCTTAAAAATGGCTTTAAAATGGATTTGGAGCATGGAGACGATTATCTCGGGATTGCAAGATAACCAAACAAAACTTTTAGTGGATTTCTACTTATTTTATTAAATATCATCTCCACCAAACAGGACAAGCTTGCATGTGTTATAGTTTTGGAGAAAAATGTGTTCATTTCATGTATGCGCGAAATGCCTTAAAAATGGCTTTAAAATGGATTTGGAGCATGGAGACGATTATCTCGGGATTGCAATATAACCAAACAAAACTTTTAGTGGATTTCTACTTATTTTATTAAATATCATCTCCACCAAACAGGACAAGCTTGCATCTGTTATAGTTTTGGAGAAAAATGTGTTCATTTCATGTATGCGCGAAATGCCTTAAAAATGGCTTTAAAATGGATTTGGAGCATGGAGACGATTATCTCGGGATTGCAAGATAACCAAACAAAACTTTTAGTGGATTTCTACTTATTTTACTAAATATCATCTCCACCAAACAGGACAAGCTTGCATCTGTTATAGTTTTGGAGAAAAATGTGTTCATTTCATGTATGCGCGAAATGCCTTAAAAATGGCTTTAAAATGGATTTGGAGCATGGAGACGATTATCTCGGGATTGCAAGATAACCAAACAAAACTTTTAGTGGATTTCTACTTATTTTATTAAATATCATCTCCACCAAACAGGACAAGCTTGCATCTGTTATAGTTTTGGAGAAAAATGTGTTCATTTCATGTATGCGCGAAATGCCTTAAAAATGGCTTTAAAATGGATTTGGAGCATGGAGACGATTATCTCGGGATTGCAATATAACCATACAAAACTTTTAGTGGATTTCTACTTATTTTATTAAATATCATCTCCACCAAACAGGACAAGCTTGCATCTGTTATAGTTTTGGAGAAAAATGTGTTCATTTCATGTATGCGCGAAATGCCTTAAAAATGGCTTTAAAATGGATTTGGAGCATGGAGACGATTATCTCGGGATTGCAAGATAACCAAACAAAACTTTTAGTGGATTTCTACTTATTTTATTAAATATCATCTCCACCAAACAGGACAAGCTTGCATCTGTTATAGTTTTGGAGAAAATGTGTTCATTTCATGTATGCGCGAAATGCCCTAAAAATGGCTTTAAAATGGATTTGGAGCATGGAGACGATTATCTCGGGATTGCAAGATAACCAAACAAAACTTTTAGTGGATTTCTACTTATTTTATTAAATATCATCTCCACCAAACAGGACAAGCTTGCATCTGTTATAGTTTTGGAGAAAAATGTGTTCATTTCATGTATGCGCGAAATGCCTTAAAAATGGCTTTAAAATGGATTTGGAGCATGGAGACGATTATCTCGGGATTGCAATATAACCAAACAAAACTTTTAGTGGATTTCTACTTATTTTATTAAATATCATCTCCACCAAACAGGACAAGCTTGCATCTGTTATAGTTTTGGAGAAAAATGTGTTCATTTCATGTATGCGCGAAATGCCTTAAAAATGGCTTTAAAATGGATTTGGAGCATGGAGACGATTATCTCGGGATTGCAAGATAACCAAACAAAACTTTTAGTGGATTTCTACTTATTTTATTAAATATCATCTCCACCAAACAGGACAAGCTTGCATCTGTTATAGTTTTGGAGAAAAATGTGTTCATTTCATGTATGCGCGAAATGCCTTAAACATGGCTTTAAAATGGATTTGGAGCATGGAGACGATTATCTCGGGATTGCAAGATAACCAAACAAAACTTTTAGTGGATTTCTACTTATTTTATTAAATATCATCTCCACCAAACAGGACAAGCTTGCATCTGTTATAGTTTTGGAGAAAAATGTGTTCATTTCATGTATGCGTGAAATGCCTTAAAAATGGCTTTAAAATGGATTTGGAGCATGGAGACGATTATCTCGGGATTGCAAGATAACCAAACAAAACTTTTAGTGGATTTCTACTTATTTTATTAAATATCATCTCCACCAAACACGACAAGCTTGCATGTGTTATAGTTTTGAAGAAAAATGTGTTCATTTCATGTATGCGCAAAATGCCTTTGAAATGGCTTTAAAATGGATTTGGAGCATGGAGACGATTATCTCGGGATTGCAAGATAACCAAACAAAACTTTTAGTGGATTTCTACTTATTTTATTAAATATCATCTCCACCAAACAGGACAAGCTTGCATCTGTTATAGTTTTGGAGAAAAATGTGTTCATTTCATGTATGCGCGAAATGCCTTAAAAATGGCTTTAAAATGGATTTGGAGCATGGAGACGATTATCTCGGGATTGCAAGATAACCAAACAAAACTTTTAGTGGATTTCTACTTATTTTATTAAATATCATCTCCACCAAACAGGACAAGCTTGCATCTGTTATAGTTTTGGAGAAAAATGTGTTCATTTCATGTATGCGCGAAATGCCTTAAAAATGGCTTTAAAATGGATTTGGAGCATGGAGACGATTATCTCGGGATTGCAAGATAACCAAACAAAACTTTTAGTGGATTTCTACTTATTTTATTAAATATCATCTCCACCAAACAGGACAAGCTTGCATCTGTTATAGTTTTGGAGAAAAATGTGTTCATTTCATGTATGCGCGAAATGCCTTAAAAATGGCTTTAAAATGGATTTGGAGCATGGAGACGATTATCTCGGGATTGCAAGATAACCAAACAAAACTTTTAGTGGATTTCTACTTATTTTATTAAATATCATCTCCACCAAACAGGACAAGCTTGCATGTGTTATAGTTTTGGAGAAAAATGTGTTCATTTCATGTATGCGCAAAATGCCTTTGAAATGGCTTTAAAATGGATTTGGAGCATGGAGACGATTATCTCAGGATGGCAATATAAACAAACGAAACTTTTAGTAGATTTCTACTTATTTTATTAAATATTATCTCCACCAAACAGGACAAGCTTGCATCTGTTATAGTTTTGGAGAAAAATGTGTTCATTTCATGTATGCGCGAAATGCCTTAAAAATGGCTTTAAAATGGATTTGGAGCATGGAGACGATTATCTCGGGATTGCAAGATAACCAAACAAAACTTTTAGTGGATTTCTACTTATTTTATTAAATATCATCTCCACCAAACAGGACAAGCTTGCATCTGTTATAGTTTTGGAGAAAAATGTGTTCATTTCATGTATGCGCGAAATGCCTTAAAAATGGCTTTAAAATGGATTTGGAGCATGGAGACGATTATCTCGGGATTGCAATATAACCAAACAAAACTTTTAGTGGATTTCTACTTATTTTATTAAATATCATCTCCACCAAACAGGACAAGCTTGCATCTGTTATAGTTTTGGAGAAAAATGTGTTCATTTCATGTATGCGCGAAATGCCTTAAAAATGGCTTTAAAATGGATTTGGAGCATGGAGACGATTATCTCGGGATTGCAAGATAACCAAACAAAACTTTTAGTGGATTTCTACTTATTTTATTAAATATCATCTCCACCAAACAGGACAAGCTTGCATCTGTTATAGTTTTGGAGAAAAATGTGTTCATTTCATGTATGCGCGAAATGCCTTAAAAATGGCTTTAAAATGGATTTGGAGCATGGAGACGATTATCTCGGGATTGCAAGATAACCAAACAAAACCTTTAGTGGATTTCTACTTATTTTATTAAATATCATCTCCACCAAACAGGACAAGCTTGCATCTGTTATAGTTTTGGAGAAAAATGTGTTCATTTCATGTATGCGCGAAATGCCTTAAAAATGGCTTTAAAATGGATTTGGAGCATGGAGACGATTATCTCGGGATTGCAAGATAACCAAACAAAACTTTTAGTGGATTTCTACTTATTTTATTAAATATCATCTCCACCAAACAGAAAAAGCTTGCATGTGTTATAGTTTTGGAGAAAAATGTGTTTATTTCATGTATGCGCAAAATGCCTTTGAAATGGCTTTAAAATGGATTTGGAGCATGGAGACGATTATCTCAGGATGGCAATATAAACAAACGAAACTTTTAGTAGATTTCTACTTATTTTATTAAATATTATCTCCACCAAACAGGACAAGCTTGCATCTGTTATAGTTTTGGAGAAAAATGTGTTCATTTCATGTATGCGCGAAATGCCTTAAAAATGGCTTTAAAATGGATTTGGAGCATGGAGACGATTATCTCGGGATTGCAAGATAACCAAACAAAACTTTTAGTGGATTTCTACTTATTTTATTAAATATCATCTCCACCAAACAGGACAAGCTTGCATCTGTTATAGTTTTGGAGAAAAATGTGTTCATTTCATGTATGCGCGAAATGCCTTAAAAATGGCTTTAAAATGGATTTGGAGCATGGAGACGATTATCTCGGGATTGCAAGATAACCAAACAAAACTTTTAGTGGATTTCTATTTATTTTATTAAATATCATCTCCACCAAACAGGACAAGCTTGCATGTGTTATAGTTTTGGAGAAAAATGTGTTCATTTCATGTATGCGCAAAATGCCTTTGAAATGGCTTTAAAATGGATTTGGAGCATGGAGACGATTATCTCAGGATGGCAATATAAACAAACGAAACTTTTAGTAGATTTCTACTTATTTTATTAAATATTATCTCCACCAAACAGGACAAGCTTGCATCTGTTATAGTTTTGGAGAAAAATGTGTTCATTTCATGTATGCGCGAAATGCCTTAAAAATGGCTTTAAAATGGATTTGGAGCATGGAGACGATTATCTCGGGATTGCAAGATAACCAAACAAAACTTTTAGTGGATTTCTACTTATTTTATTAAATATCATCTCCACCAAACAGGACAAGCTTGCATCTGTTATAGTTTTGGAGAAAAATGTGTTCATTTCATGTATGCGCGAAATGCCTTAAAAATGGCTTTAAAATGGATTTGGAGCATGGAGACGATTATCTCGGGATTGCAAGATAACCAAACAAAACTTTTAGTGGATTTCTACTTATTTTATTAAATATCATCTCCACCAAACAGGACAAGCTTGCATGTGTTATAGTCTTGGAGAAAAATGTGTTCATTTCATGTATGCGCAAAATGCCTTTGAAATGGCTTTAAAATGGATTTGGAGCATGGAGACGATTATCTCAGGATGGCAATATAAACAAACGAAACTTTTAGTAGATTTCTACTTATTTTATTAAATATTATCTCCACCAAACAGGACAAGCTTGCATCTGTTATAGTTTTGGAGAAAAATGTGTTCATTTCATGTATGCGCGAAATGCCTTAAAAATGGCTTTAAAATGGATTTGGAGCATGGAGACGATTATCTCGGGATTGCAAGATAACCAAACAAAACTTTTAGTGGATTTCTACTTATTTTATTAAATATCATCTCCACCAAACAGGACAAGCTTGCATCTGTTATAGTTTTGGAGAAAAATGTGTTCATTTCATGTATGCGCGAAATGCCTTAAAAATGGCTTTAAAATGGATTTGGAGCATGGAGACGATTATCTCGGGATTGCAAGATAACCAAACAAAACTTTTAGTGGATTTCTACTTATTTTATTAAATATCATATCCACCAAACAGGACAAGCTTGCATCTGTTATAGTTTTGGAGAAAAATGTGTTCATTTCATGTATGCGCGAAATGCCTTAAAAATGGCTTTAAAATGGATTTGGAGCATGGAGACGATTATCTCGGGATTGCAAGATAACCAAACAAAACTTTTAGTGGATTTCTACTTATTTTATTAAATATCATCTCCACCAAACAGGACAAGCTTGCATCTGTTATAGTTTTGGAGAAAAATGTGTTCATTTCATGTATGCGCGAAATGCCTTAAAAATGGCTTTAAAATGGATTTGGAGCATGGAGACGATTATCTCGGGATTGCAATATAACCAAACAAAACTTTTAGTGGATTTCTACTTATTTTATTAAATATCATCTCCACCAAACAGGACAAGCTTGCATCTGTTATAGTTTTGGAGAAAAATGTGTTCATTTCATGTATGCGCGAAATGCCTTAAAAATGGCTTTAAAATGGATTTGGAGCATGGAGACGATTATCTCGGGATTGCAAGATAACCAAACAAAACTTTTAGTGGATTTCTACTTATTTTATTAAATATCATATCCACCAAACAGGACAAGCTTGCATCTGTTATAGTTTTGGAGAAAAATGTGTTCATTTCATGTATGCGCGAAATGCCTTAAAAATGGCTTTAAAATGGATTTGGAGCATGGAGACGATTATCTCGGGATTGCAAGATAACCAAACAAAACTTTTAGTGGATTTCTACTTATTTTATTAAATATCATCTCCACCAAACAGGACAAGCTTGCATCTGTTATAGTTTTGGAGAAAAATGTGTTCATTTCATGTATGCGCGAAATGCCTTAAAAATGGCTTTAAAATGGATTTGGAGCATGGAGACGATTATCTCGGGATTGCAATATAACCAAACAAAACTTTTAGTGGATTTCTACTTATTTTATTAAATATCATCTCCACCAAACAGGACAAGCTTGCATCTGTTATAGTTTTGGAGAAAAATGTGTTCATTTCATGTATGCGCGAAATGCCTTAAAAATGGCTTTAAAATGGATTTGGAGCATGGAGACGATTATCTCGGGATTGCAAGATAACCAAACAAAACTTTTAGTGGATTTCTACTTATTTTATTAAATATCATCTCCACCAAACAGGACAAGCTTGCATCTGTTATAGTTTTGGAGAAAAATGTGTTCATTTCATGTATGCGCGAAATGCCTTAAAAATGGCTTTAAAATGGATTTGGAGCATGGAGACGATTATCTCGGGATTGCAAGATAACCAAACAAAACTTTTAGTGGATTTCTACTTATTTTATTAAATATCATCTCCACCAAACAGGACAAGCTTGCATCTGTTATAGTTTTGGAGAAAAATGTGTTCATTTCATGTATGCGCGAAATGCCTTAAAAATGGCTTTAAAATGGATTTGGAGCATGGAGACGATTATCTCGGGATTGCAAGATAACCAAACAAAACTTTTAGTGGATTTCTACTTATTTTATTAAATATCATCTCCACCAAACAGGACAAGCTTGCATCTGTTATAGTTTTGGAGAAAAATGTGTTCATTTCATGTGTGCGCGAAATGCCTTAAAAATGGCTTTAAAATGGATTTGGAGCATGGAGACGATTATCTCGGGATTGCAAGATAACCAAACAAAACTTTTAGTGGATTTCTACTTATTTTATTAAATATCATCTCCACCAAACAGGACAAGCTTGCATCTGTTATAGTTTTGGAGAAAAATGTGTTCATTTCATGTATGCGCGAAATGCCTTAAAAATGGCTTTAAAATGGATTTGGAGCATGGAGACGATTATCTCGGGATTGCAAGATAACCAAACAAAACTTTTAGTGGATTTCTACTTATTTTATTAAATATCATCTCCACCAAACAGGACAAGCTTGCATCTGTTATAGTTTTGGAGAAAAATGTGTTCATTTCATGTATGCGCGAAATGCCTTAAAAATGGCTTTAAAATGGATTTGGAGCATGGAGACGATTATCTCGGGATTGCAAGATAACCAAACAAAACTTTTAGTGGATTTCTACTTATTTTATTAAATATCATCTCCACCAAACAGGACAAGCTTGCATCTGTTATAGTTTTGGAGAAAAATGTGTTCATTTCATGTATGCGCGAAATGCCTTAAAAATGGCTTTAAAATGGATTTGGAGCATGGAGACGATTATCTCGGGATTGCAAGATAACCAAACAAAACTTTTAGTGGATTTCTACTTATTTTATTAAATATCATCTCCACCAAACAGGACAAGCTTCCATGTGTTATAGTTTTGGAGAAAAATGTGTTCATTTCATGTATGCGCAAAATGCCTTTGAAATGGCTTTAAAATGGATTTGGAGCATGGAGACGATTATCTCGAGATTGCAAGATAACCAAACAAAACTTTTAGTGGATTTCTACTTATTTTATTAAATATCATCTCCACCAAACAGGACAAGCTTGCATCTGTTATAGTTTTAAAGAAAAATGTGTTAATTTCATTTTTGCGCGAAATGCCTTAGAAATGGGTTTTAAGAGCATTTGAAGCATGGAGACGATTATCTCGAGATTGCAAGATAACCAAACAAAACTTTTAGTGGATTTCTACTTATTTTATTAAATATCATCTCCACCAAACAGGACAAGCTTGGATCTGTTATAGTTTTGGAGAAAGATGTGTTCATTTCATGTATGCGCGAAATGCCTTAAAAATGGCTTTAAAATTGATTTGGAGCATGGAGACGATTATCTCGGGATTGCAAGATAACCAAACAAAACTTTTAGTGGATTTCTACTTATTTTATTAAATATCATCTCCACCAAACAGGACAAGCTTGCATCTGTTATAGTTTTGGAGAAAAATGTGTTCATTTCATTTATGCGCGAAATGCCTTAGAAATGGGTTTTAATAGCATTTGAAGCATGGAGACGATTATCTCGAGATTGCAAGATAACCAAACAAAACTTTTAGTGGATTTCTACTTATTTTATTAAATATCATCTCCACCAAACAGGACAAGCTTGCATCTGGAGAAAAATGTGTTCATTTCATGTATGCGCGAAATGCCTTAAAAATGGCTTTAAAATGGATTTGGAGCATGGAGACGATTATCTCGGGATTGCAAGATAACCAAACAATACTTTTAGTGGATTTCTACTTATTTTATTAAATATCATCTCCACCAAACAGGACAAGCTTGCATCTGTTATAGTTTTGGAGAAAAATGTGTTCATTTCATGTATGCGCGAAATGCCTTAAAAATGGCTTTAAAATGGATTTGGAGCATGGAGACGATTATCTCGGGATTGCAAGATAACCAAACAAAACTTTTAGTGGATTTCTACTTATTTTATTAAATATCATCTCCACCAAACAGGACAAGCTTGCATCTGTTATAGTTTTGGAGAAAAATGTTTTAAGAGCATTTGAAGCATGGAGACGATTATCTCGAGATTGCAAGATAACCAAACAAAACTTTTAGTGGATTTCTACTTATTTTATTAAATATCATCTCCACCAAACAGGACAAGCTTGCATCTGTTATAGTTTTGGAGAAAAATGTGTTCATTTCATGTATGCGCGAAATGCCTTAAAAATGGCTTTAAAATGGATTTGGAGCATGGAGACGATTATCTCGGGATTGCAAGATAACCAAACAAAACTTTTAGTGGATTTCTACTTATTTTATTAAATATCATCTCCACCAAACAGGACAAGCTTGCATCTGTTATAGTTTTGGAGAAAAATGTGTTCATTTCATGTATGCGCAAAATGCCTTTGAAATGGCTTTAAAATGGATTTGGAGCATGGAGACGATTATCTCGGGATTGCAAGATAACCAAACAAAACTTTTAGTGGATTTCTACTTATTTTATTAAATATCATCTCCACCAAACAGGACAAGCTTGCATCTGTTATAGTTTTGGAGAAAAATGTGTTCATTTCATGTATGCGCGAAATGCCTTAAAAATGGCTTTAAAATGGATTTGGAGCATGGAGACGATTATCTCGGGATTGCAAGATAACCAAACAAAACTTTTAGTGGATTTCTACTTATTTTATTAAATATCATCTCCACCAAAAAGGACAAGCTTGCATCTGTTATAGTTTTGGAGAAAAATGTGTTCATTTCATGTATGCGCGAAATGCCTTAAAAATGGCTTTAAAATGGATTTGGAGCATGGAGACGATTATCTCGGGATTGCAAGATAACCAAACAAAACTTTTAGTGGATTTCTACTTATTTTATTAAATATCATCTCCACCAAACAGGACAAGCTTGCATCTGTTATAGTTTTGGAGAAAAATGTGTTCATTTCATGTATGCGCGAAATGCCTTAAAAATGGCTTTAAAATGGATTTGGAGCATGGAGACGATTATCTCGGGATTGCAAGATAACCAAACAAAACTTTTAGTGGATTTCTACTTATTTTATTAAATATCATCTTCACCAAACAGGACAAGCTTGCATCTGTTATAGTTTTGGAGAAAAATGTGTTCATTTCATGTATGCGCGAAATGCCTTAAAAATGGCTTTAAAATGGATTTGGAGCATGGAGACGATTATCTCGGGATTGCAAGATAACCAAACAAAACTTTTAGTGGATTTCTACTTATTTTATTAAATATCATCTCCACCAAACAGGACAAGCTTGCATCTGTTATAGTTTTGGAGAAAAATGTGTTCATTTCATGTATGCGCAAAATGCCTTTGAAATGGCTTTAAAATGGATTTGGAGCATGGAGACGATTATCTCGGGATTGCAAGATAACCAAACAAAACTTTTAGTGGATTTCTACTTATTTTATTAAATATCATCTCCACCAAACAGGACAAGCTTGCATCTGTTATAGTTTTGGAGAAAAATGTGTTCATTTCATGTATGCGCGAAATGCCTTAAAAATGGCTTTAAAATGGATTTGGAGCATGGAGACGATTATCTCGGGATTGCAAGATAACCAAACAAAACTTTTAGTGGATTTCTACTTATTTTATTAAATATCATCTCCACCAAAAAGGACAAGCTTGCATCTGTTATAGTTTTGGAGAAAAATGTGTTCATTTCATGTATGCGCGAAATGCCTTAAAAATGGCTTTAAAATGGATTTGGAGCATGGAGACGATTATCTCGGGATTGCAAGATAACCAAACAAAACTTTTAGTGGATTTCTACTTATTTTATTAAATATCATCTCCACCAAACAGGACAAGCTTGCATCTGTTATAGTTTTGGAGAAAAATGTGTTCATTTCATGTATGCGCGAAATGCCTTAAAAATGGCTTTAAAATGGATTTGGAGCATGGAGACGATTATCTCGGGATTGCAAGATAACCAAACAAAACTTTTAGTGGATTTCTACTTATTTTATTAAATATCATCTTCACCAAACAGGACAAGCTTGCATCTGTTATAGTTTTGGAGAAAAATGTGTTCATTTCATGTATGCGCGAAATGCCTTAAAAATGGCTTTAAAATGGATTTGGAGCATGGAGACGATTATCTCGGGATTGCAAGATAACCAAACAAAACTTTTAGTGGATTTCTACTTATTTTATTAAATATCATCTCCACCAAACAGGACAAGCTTGCATGTGTTATAGTTTTGGAGAAAAATGTGTTCATTTCATGTATGCGCAAAATGCCTTTGAAATGGCTTTAAAATGGATTTGGAGCATGGAGACGATTATCTCAGGATGGCAATATAAACAAACGAAACTTTTAGTAGATTTCTACTTATTTTATTAAATATTATCTCCACCAAACAGGACAAGCTTGCATGTTATAGTTTTGGAGAAAAATGTGTTCATTTCATGTATGCGCGAAATGCCTTAAAAATGGCTTTAAAATGGATTTGGAGCATGGAGACGATTATCTCGGGATTGCAAGATAACCAAACAAAACTTTTAGTGGATTTCTACTTATTTTATTAAATATCATCTCACCAAACAGGACAAGCTTGCATCTGTTATAGTTTTGGAGAAAAATGTGTTCATTTCATGTATGCGCGAAATGCCTTAAAAATGGCTTTAAAATGGATTTGGAGCATGGAGACGATTATCTCGGGATTGCAAGATAACCAAACAAAACTTTTAGTGGATTTCTACTTATTTTATTAAATATCATCTCCACCAAACAGGACAAGCTTGCATCTGTTATAGTTTTGGAGAAAAATGTGTTCATTTCATGTATGCGCGAAATGCCTTAAAAATGGCTTTAAAATGGATTTGGAGCATGGAGACGATTATCTCGGGATTGCAAGATAACCAAACAAAACTTTTAGTGGATTTCTACTTATTTTATTAAATATCATCTTCACCAAACAGGACAAGCTTGCATCTGTTATAGTTTTGGAGAAAAATGTGTTCATTTCATGTATGCGCGAAATGCCTTAAAAATGGCTTTAA
Source organism: Anomaloglossus baeobatrachus (assembly GCF_048569485.1). NCBI lineage: Eukaryota > Metazoa > Chordata > Amphibia > Anura > Aromobatidae > Anomaloglossus > Anomaloglossus baeobatrachus. The sequence goes on along the minus strand of NW_027442187.1, from coordinate 162,360 downwards.
AATGGATTTGGAGCATGGAGACGATTATCTCGGGATTGCAAGATAACCAAACAAAACTTTTAGTGGATTTCTACTTATTTTATTAAATATCATCTCCACCAAACAGGACAAGCTTGCATGTGTTATAGTTTTGGAGAAAAATGTGTTCATTTCATATATGCGCAAAATGCCTTTGAAATGGCTTTAAAATGGATTTGGAGCATGGAGACGATTATCTCAGGATGGCAATATAAACAAACGAAACTTTTAGTAGATTTCTACTTATTTTATTAAATATTATCTCCACCAAACAGGACAAGCTTGCATGTTATAGTTTTGGAGAAAAATGTGTTCATTTCATGTATGCGCGAAATGCCTTAAAAATGGCTTTAAAATGGATTTGGAGCATGGAGACGATTATCTCGGGATTGCAAGATAACCAAACAAAACTTTTAGTGGATTTCTACTTATTTTATTAAATATCATCTCACCAAACAGGACAAGCTTGCATCTGTTATAGTTTTGGAGAAAAATGTGTTCATTTCATGTATGCGCGAAATGCCTTAAAAATGGCTTTAAAATGGATTTGGAGCATGGAGACGATTATCTCGGGATTGCAAGATAACCAAACAAAACTTTTAGTGGATTTCTACTTATTTTATTAAATATCATCTCCACCAAACAGGACAAGCTTGCAACTGTTATAGTTTTGGAGAAAAATGTGTTCATTTCATGTATGCGCGAAATGCCTTAAAAATGGCTTCAAAATGGATTTGGAGCATGGAGACGATTATCTCGGGATTGCAAGATAACCAAACAAAACTTTTAGTGGATTTCTACTTATTTTATTAAATATTATCTCCACCAAACAGGACAAGCTTGCATGTTATAGTTTTGGAGAAAAATGTGTTCATTTCATGTATGCGCGAAATGCCTTAAAAATGGCTTTAAAATGGATTTGGAGCATGGAGACGATTATCTCGGGATTGCAAGATAACCAAACAAAACTTTTAGTGGATTTCTACTTATTTTATTAAATATCATCTCACCAAACAGGACAAGCTTGCATCTGTTATAGTTTTGGAGAAAAATGTGTTCATTTCATGTATGCGCGAAATGCCTTAAAAATGGCTTTAAAATGGATTTGGAGCATGGAGACGATTATCTCGGGATTGCAAGATAACCAAACAAAACTTTTAGTGGATTTCTACTTATTTTATTAAATACCATCTCCACCAAACAGGACAAGCTTGCATCTGTTATAGTTTTGGAGAAAAATGTGTTCATTTCATGTATGCGCGAAATGCCTTAAAAATGGCTTTAAAATGGATTTGGAGCATGGAGACGATTATCTCGGGATTGCAAGATAACCAAACAAAACTTTTAGTGGATTTCTACTTATTTTATTAAATATCATCTTCACCAAACAGGACAAGCTTGCATCTGTTATAGTTTTGGAGAAAAATGTGTTCATTTCATGTATGCGCGAAATGCCTTAAAAATGGCTTTAAAATGGATATGGAGCATGGAGACGATTATCTCGGGATTGCAAGATAACCAAACAAAACTTTTAGTGGATTTCTACTTATTTTATTAAATATCATCTCCACCAAACAGGACAAGCTTGCATGTGTTATAGTTTTGGAGAAAAATGTGTTCATTTCATGTATGCGCAAAATGCCTTTGAAATGGCTTTAAAATGGATTTGGAGCATGGAGACGATTATCTCAGGATGGCAATATAAACAAACGAAACTTTTAGTAGATTTCTACTTATTTTATTAAATATTATCTCCACCAAACAGGACAAGCTTGCATGTTATAGTTTTGGAGAAAAATGTGTTCATTTCATGTATGCGCGAAATGCCTTAAAAATGGCTTTAAAATGGATTTGGAGCATGGAGACGATTATCTCGGGATTGCAAGATAACCAAACAAAACTTTTAGTGGATTTCTACTTATTTTATTAAATATCATCTCCACCAAACAGGACAAGCTTGCATCTGTTATAGTTTTGGAGAAAAATGTGTTCATTTCATGTATGCGCGAAATGCCTTAAAAATGGCTTCAAAATGGATTTGGAGCATGGAGACGATTATCTCGGGATTGCAAGATAACCAAACAAAACTTTTAGTTGATTTCTACTTATTTTATTAAATATTATCTCCACCAAACAGGACAAGCTTGCATGTTATAGTTTTGGAGAAAAATGTGTTCATTTCATGTATGCGCGAAATGCCTTAAAAATGGCTTTAAAATGGATTTGGAGCATGGAGACGATTATCTCGGGATTGCAAGATAACCAAACAAAACTTTTAGTGGATTTCTACTTATTTTATTAAATATCATCTCACCAAACAGGACAAGCTTGCATCTGTTATAGTTTTGGAGAAAAATGTGTTCATTTCATGTATGCGCGAAATGCCTTAAAAATGGCTTTAAAATGGATTTGGAGCATGGAGACGATTATCTCGGGATTGCAAGATAACCAAACAAAACTTTTAGTGGATTTCTACTTATTTTATTAAATATCATCTCCACCAAACAGGACAAGCTTGCATCTGTTATAGTTTTGGAGAAAAATGTGTTCATTTCATGTATGCGCGAAATGCCTTAAAAATGGCTTTAAAATGGATTTGGAGCATGGAGACGATTATCTCGGGATTGCAAGATAACCAACCAAAACTTTTAGTGGATTTCTACTTATTTTATTAAATATCATCTTCACCAAACAGGACAAGCTTGCATCTGTTATAGTTTTGGAGAAAAATGTGTTCATTTCATGTATGCGCGAAATGCCTTAAAAATGGCTTTAAAATGGATTTGGAGCATGAAGACGATTATCTCGGGATTGCAAGATAACCAAACAAAACTTTTAGTGGATTTCTACTTATTTTATTAAATATCATCTCCACCAAACAGGACAAGCTTGCATGTGTTATAGTTTTGTAGAAAAATGTGTTCATTTCATGTATGCGCAAAATGCCTTTGAAATGGCTTTAAAATGGATTTGGAGCATGGAGACGATTATCTCAGGATGGCAATATAAACAAACGAAACTTTTAGTAGATTTCTACTTATTTTATTAAATATTATCTCCACCAAACAGGACAAGCTTGCATGTTATAGTTTTGGAGAAAAATGTGTTCATTTCATGTATGCGCGAAATGCCTTAAAAATGGCTTTAAAATGGATTTGGAGCATGGAGACGATTATCTCGGGATTGCAAGATAACCAAACAAAACTTTTAGTGGATTTCTACTTATTTTATTAAATATCATCTCACCAAACAGGACAAGCTTGCATCTGTTATAGTTTTGGAGAAAAATGTGTTCATTTCATGTATGCGCGAAATGCCTTAAAAATGGCTTTAAAATGGATTTGGAGCATGGAGACGATTATCTCGGGATTGCAAGATAACCAAACAAAACTTTTAGTGGATTTCTACTTATTTTATTAAATATCATCTCCACCAAACAGGACAAGCTTGCATCTGTTATAGTTTTGGAGAAAAATGTGTTCATTTCATGTATGCGCGAAATGCCTTAAAAATGGCTTCAAAATGGATTTGGAGCATGGAGACGATTATCTCGGGATTGCAAGATAACCAAACAAAACTTTTAGTGGATTTCTACTTATTTTATTAAATATCATCTCCACCAAACAGGACAAGCTTGCATCTGTTATAGTTTTGGAGAAAAATGTGTTCATTTCATGTATGCGCGAAATGCCTTAAAAATGGCTTTAAAATGGATTTGGAGCATGGAGACGATTATCTCGGGATTGCAAGATAACAAAACAAAACTTTTAGTGGATTTCTACTTATTTTATTAAATATCATCTCCACCAAACAGGACAAGCTTGCATCTGTTATAGTTTTGGAGAAAAATGTGTTCATTTCATGTATGCGCGAAATGCCTTAAAAATGGCTTTAAAATGGATTTGGAGCATGGAGACGATTATCTCGGGATTGCAATATAACCAAACAAACCTTTTAGTGGATTTCTACTTATTTTATTAAATATCATCTCCACCAAACAGGACAAGCTTGCATCTGTTATAGTTTTGGAGAAAAATGTGTTCATTTCATGTATGCGCGAAATGCCTTAAAAATGGCTTTAAAATGGATTTGGAGCATGGAGACGATTATCTCGGGATTGCAAGATAACCAAACAAAACTTTTAGTGGATTTCTACTTATTTTATTAAATATCATCTCCACCAAACAGGACAAGCTTGCATCTGTTATAGTTTTGGAGAAAAATGTGTTCATTTCATGTATGCGCGAAATGCCTTTGAAATGGCTTTAAAATGGATTTGGAGCATGGAGACGATTATCTCAGGATGGCAATATAAACAAACGAAACTTTTAGTAGATTTCTACTTATTTTATTAAATATTATCTCCACCAAACTGGACAAGCTTGCATGTTATAGTTTTGGAGAAAAATGTGTTCATTTCATGTATGCGCGAAATGCCTTAAAAATGGCTTTAAAATGGATTTGGAGCATGGAGACGATTATCTCGGGATTGCAAGATAACCAAACAAAACTTTTAGTGGATTTCTACTTATTTTATTAAATATCATCTCACCAAACAGGACAAGCTTGCATCTGTTATAGTTTTGGAGAAAAATGTGTTCATTTCATGTATGCGCGAAATGCCTTAAAAATGGCTTTAAAATGGATTTGGAGCATGGAGACGATTATCTCGGGATTGCAAGATAACCAAACAAAACTTTTAGTGGATTTCTACTTATTTTATTAAATATCATCTCCACCAAACAGGACAAGCTTGCATCTGGTATAGTTTTGGAGAAAAATGTGTTCATTTCATGTATGCGCGAAATGCCTTAAAAATGGCTTCAAAATGGATTTGGAGCATGGAGACGATTATCTCGGGATTGCAAGATAACCAAACAAAACTTTTAGTGGATTTCTACTTATTTTATTAAATATCATCTCCACCAAACAGGACAAGCTTGCATCTGTTATAGTTTTGGAGAAAAATGTGTTCATTTCATGTATGCGCGAAATGCCTTAAAAATGGCTTTAAAATGGATTTGGAGCATGGAGACGATTATCTCGGGATTGCAAGATAACCAAACAAAACTTTTAGTGGATTTCTACTTATTTTATTAAATATCATCTCCACCAAACAGGACAAGCTTGCATCTGTTATAGTTTTGGAGAAAAATGTGTTCATTTCATGTATGCGCGAAATGCCTTAAAAATGGCTTTAAAATGGATTTGGAGCATGGAGACGATTATCTCGGGATTGCAATATAACCAAACAAAAACCTTTTAGTGGATTTCTACTTATTTTATTAAATATCATCTCCACCAAACAGGACAAGCTTGCATCTGTTATAGTTTTGGAGAAAAATGTGTTCATTTCATGTATGCGCGAAATGCCTTAAAAATGGCTTTAAAATGGATTTGGAGCATGGAGACGATTATCTCGGGATTGCAAGATAACCAAACAAAACTTTTAGTGGATTTCTACTTATTTTATTAAATATCATCTCCACCAAACAGGACAAGCTTGCATCTGTTATAGTTTTGGAGAAAAATGTGTTCATTTCATGTATGCGCGAAATGCCTTAAAAATGGCTTTAAAATGGATTTGGAGCATGGAGACGATTATCTCGGGATTGCAAGATAACCAAACAAAACTTTTAGTGGATTTCTACTTATTTTATTAAATATCATCTCCACCAAACAGGACAAGCTTGCATCTGTTATAGTTTTGGAGAAAAATGTGTTCATTTCATGTATGCGCGAAATGCCTTAAAAATGGCTTTAAAATGGATTTGGAGCATGGAGACGATTATCTCGGGATTGCAAGATAACCAAACAAAACTTTTAGTGGATTTCTACTTATTTTATTAAATATCATCTCCACCAAACACGACAAGCTTGCATGTGTTATAGTTTTGGAGAAAAATGTGTTCATTTCATGTATGCGCAAAATGCCTTTGAAATGGCTTTAAAATGGATTTGGAGCATGGAGACGATTATCTCGGGATTGCAAGATAACCAAACAAAACTTTTAGTGGATTTCTACTTATTTTATTAAATATCATCTCCACCAAACAGGACAAGCTTGCATCTGTTATAGTTTTGGAGAAAAATGTGTTCATTTCATGTATGCGCGAAATGCCTTAAAAATGGCTTTAAAATGGATTTGGAGCATGGAGACGATTATCTCGGGATTGCAAGATAACCAAACAAAACTTTTAGTGGATTTCTACTTATTTTATTAAATATCATCTCCACCAAACAGGACAAGCTTGCATCTGTTATAGTTTTGGAGAAAAATGTGTTCATTTCATGTATGCGCGAAATGCCTTAAAAATGGCTTTAAAATGGATTTGGAGCATGGAGACGATTATCTCGGGATTGCAAGATAACCAAACAAAACTTTTAGTGGATTTCTACTTATTTTATTAAATATCATCTCCACCAAACAGGACAAGCTTGCATCTGTTATAGTTTTGGAGAAAAATGTGTTCATTTCATGTATGCGCGAAATGCCTTAAAAATGGCTTTAAAATGGATTTGGAGCATGGAGACGATTATCTCGGGATTGCAAGATAACCAAACAAAACTTTTAGTGGATTTCTACTTATTTTATTAAATATCATCTCCACCAAACAGGACAAGCTTGCATGTGTTATAGTTTTGGAGAAAAATGTGTTCATTTCATGTATGCGCAAAATGCCTTTGAAATGGCTTTAAAATGGATTTGGAGCATGGAGACGATTATCTCAGGATGGCAATATAAACAAACGAAACTTTTAGTAGATTTCTACTTATTTTATTAAATATTATCTCCACCAAACAGGACAAGCTTGCATCTGTTATAGTTTTGGAGAAAAATGTGTTCATTTCATGTATGCGCGAAATGCCTTAAAAATGGCTTTAAAATGGATTTGGAGCATGGAGACGATTATCTCGGGATTGCAAGATAACCAAACAAAACTTTTAGTGGATTTCTACTTATTTTATTAAATATCATCTCCACCAAACAGGACAAGCTTGCATCTGTTATAGTTTTGGAGAAAAATGTGTTCATTTCATGTATGCGCGAAATGCCTTAAAAATGGCTTTAAAATGGATTTGGAGCATGGAGACGATTATCTCGGGATTGCAAGATAACCAAACAAAACTTTTAGTGGATTTCTACTTATTTTATTAAATATCATCTCCACCAAACAGGACAAGCTTGCATCTGTTATAGTTTTGGAGAAAAATGTGTTCATTTCATGTATGCGCGAAATGCCTTAAAAATGGCTTTAAAATGGATTTGGAGCATGGAGACGATTATCTCGGGATTGCAAGATAACCAAACAAAACTTTTAGTGGATTTCTACTTATTTTATTAAATATCATCTCCACCAAACAGGACAAGCTTGCATCTGTTATAGTTTTGGAGAAAAATGTGTTCATTTCATGTATGCGCGAAATGCCTTAAAAATGGCTTTAAAATGGATTTGGAGCATGGAGACGATTATCTCGGGATTGCAATATAACCAAACAAAACTTTTAGTGGATTTCTACTTATTTTATTAAATATCATCTCCACCAAACAGGACAAGCTTGCATCTGTTATAGTTTTGGAGAAAAATGTGTTCATTTCATGTATGCGCGAAATGCCTTAAAAATGGCTTTAAAATGGATTTGGAGCATGGAGACGATTATCTCGGGATTGCAAGATAACCAAACAAAACTTTTAGTGGATTTCTACTTATTTTATTAAATATCATCTCCACCAAACAGGACAAGCTTGCATCTGTTATAGTTTTGGAGAAAAATGTGTTCATTTCATGTATGCGCGAAATGCCTTAAAAATGGCTTTAAAATGGATTTGGAGCATGGAGACGATTATCTCGGGATTGCAAGATAACCAAACAAAACTTTTAGTGGATTTCTACTTATTTTATTAAATAACATCTCCACCAAACAGGACAAGCTTGCATCTGTTATAGTTTTGGAGAAAAATGTGTTCATTTCATGTATGCGCGAAATGCCTTAAAAATGGCTTTAAAATGGATTTGGAGCATGGAGACGATTATCTCGGGATTGCAATATAACCAAACAAAACTTTTAGTGGATTTCTACTTATTTTATTAAATATCACCTCCACCAAACAGGACAAGCTTGCATGTGTTATAGTTTTGGAGAAAAATGTGTTCATTTCATGTATGCGCAAAATGCCTTTGAAATGGCTTTAAAATGGATTTGGAGCATGGAGACGATTATCTCAGGATGGCAATATAAACAAACGAAACTTTTAGTAGATTTCTACTTATTTTATTAAATATTATCTCCACCAAACAGGACAAGCTTGCATGTTATAGTTTTGGAGAAAAATGTGTTCATTTCATGTATGCGCGAAATGCCTTAAAAATGGCTTTAAAATGGATTTGGAGCATGGAGACGATTATCTCGGGATTGCAAGATAACCAAACAAAACTTTTAGTGGATTTCTACTTATTTTATTAAATATCATCTTCACCAAACAGGACAAGCTTGCATCTGTTATAGTTTTGGAGAAAAATGTGTTCATTTCATGTATGCGCGAAATGCCTTAAAAATGGCTTTAAAATGGATTTGGAGCATGGAGACGATTATCTCGGGATTGCAAGATAACCAAACAAAACTTTTAGTGGATTTCTACTTATTTTATTAAATATCATCTCCACCAAACAGGACAAGCTTGCATCTGTTATAGTTTTGGAGAAAAATGTGTTCATTTCATGTATGCGCGAAATGCCTTAAAAATGGCTTTAAAATGGATTTGGAGCATGGAGACGATTATCTCGGGATTGCAAGATAACCAAACAAAACTTTTAGTGGATTTCTACTTATTTTATTAAATATCATCTCCACCAAACAGGACAAGCTTGCATGTGTTATAGTTTTGGAGAAAAATGTGTTCATTTCATGTATGCGCAAAATGCCTTTGAAATGGCTTTAAAATGGATTTGGAGCATGGAGACGATTATCTCAGGATGGCAATATAAACAAACGAAACTTTTAGTAGATTTCTACTTATTTTATTAAATATTATCTCCACCAAACAGGACAAGCTTGCATGTTATAGTTTTGGAGAAAAATGTGTTCATTTCATGTATGCGCGAAATGCCTTAAAAATGGCTTTAAAATGGATTTGGAGCATGGAGACGATTATCTCGGGATTGCAAGATAACCAAACAAAACTTTTAGTGGATTTCTACTTATTTTATTAAATATCATCTCACCAAACAGGACAAGCTTGCATCTGTTATAGTTTTGGAGAAAAATGTGTTCATTTCATGTATGCGCGAAATGCCTTAAAAATGGCTTTAAAATGGATTTGGAGCATGGAGACGATTATCTCGGGATTGCAAGATAACCAAACAAAACTTTTAGTGGATTTCTACTTATTTTATTAAATATCATCTCCACCAAACAGGACAAGCTTGCATCTGTTATAGTTTTGGAGAAAAATGTGTTCATTTCATGTATGCGCGAAATGCCTTAAAAATGGCTTCAAAATGGATTTGGAGCATGGAGACGATTATCTCGGGATTGCAAGATAACCAAACAAAACTTTTAGTGGATTTCTACTTATTTTATTAAATATTATCTCCACCAAACAGGACAAGCTTGCATGTTATAGTTTTGGAGAAAAATGTGTTCATTTCATGTATGCGCGAAATGCCTTAAAAATGGCTTTAAAATGGATTTGGAGCATGGAGACGATTATCTCGGGATTGCAAGATAACCAAACAAAACTTTTAGTGGATTTCTACTTATTTTATTAAATATCATCTCACCAAACAGGACAAGCTTGCATCTGTTATAGTTTTGGAGAAAAATGTGTTCATTTCATGTATGCGTGAAATGCCTTAAAAATGGCTTTAAAATGGATTTGGAGCATGGAGACGATTATCTCGGGATTGCAAGATAACCAAACAAAACTTTTAGTGGATTTCTACTTATTTTATTAAATATCATCTCCACCAAACAGGACAAGCTTGCATCTGTTATAGTTTTGGAGAAAAATGTGTTCATTTCATGTATGCGCGAAATGCCTTAAAAATGGCTTTAAAATGGATTTGGAGCATGGAGACGATTATCTCGGGATTGCAAGATAACCAAACAAAACTTTTAGTGGATTTCTACTTATTTTATTAAATATCATCTTCACCAAACAGGACAAGCTTGCATCTGTTATAGTTTTGGAGAAAAATGTGTTCATTTCATGTATGCGCGAAATGCCTTAAAAATGGCTTTAAAATGGATTTGGAGCATGGAGACGATTATCTCGGGATTGCAAGATAACCAAACAAAACTTTTAGTGGATTTCTACTTATTTTATTAAATATCATCTCCACCAAACAGGACAAGCTTGCATGTGTTATAGTTTTGGAGAAAAATGTGTTCATTTCATGTATGCGCAAAATGCCTTTGAAATGGCTTTAAAATGGATTTGGAGCATGGAGACGATTATCTCAGGATGGCAATATAAACAAACGAAACTTTTAGTAGATTTCTACTTATTTTATTAAATATTATCTCCACCAAACAGGACAAGCTTGCATGTTATAGTTTTGGAGAAAAATGTGTTCATTTCATGTATGCGCGAAATGCCTTAAAAATGGCTTTAAAATGGATTTGGAGCATGGAGACGATTATCTCGGGATTGCAAGATAACCAAACAAAACTTTTAGTGGATTTCTACTTATTTTATTAAATATCATCTCACCAAACAGGACAAGCTTGCATCTGTTATAGTTTTGGAGAAAAATGTGTTCATTTCATGTATGCGCGAAATGCCTTAAAAATGGCTTTAAAATGGATTTGGAGCATGGAGACGATTATCTCGGGATTGCAAGATAACCAAACAAAACTTTTAGTGGATTTCTACTTATTTTATTAAATATCATCTCCACCAAACAGGACAAGCTTGCATCTGTTATAGTTTTGGAGAAAAATGTGTTCATTTCATGTATGCGCGAAATGCCTTAAAAATGGCTTCAAAATGGATTTGGAGCATGGAGACGATTATCTCGGGATTGCAAGATAACCAAACAAAACTTTTAGTGGATTTCTACTTATTTTATTAAATATCATCTCCACCAAACAGGACAAGCTTGCATCTGTTATAGTTTTGGAGAAAAATGTGTTCATTTCATGTATGCGCGAAATGCCTTAAAAATGGCTTTAAAATGGATTTGGAGCATGGAGACGATTATCTCGGGATTGCAAGATAACCAAACAAAACTTTTAGTGGATTTCTACTTATTTTATTAAATATCATCTCCACCAAACAGGACAAGCTTGCATCTGTTATAGTTTTGGAGAAAAATGTGTTCATTTCATGTATGCGCGAAATGCCTTAAAAATGGCTTTAAAATGGATTTGGAGCATGGAGACGATTATCTCGGGATTGCAATATAACCAAACAAACCTTTTAGTGGATTTCTACTTATTTTATTAAATATCATCTCCACCAAACAGGACAAGCTTGCATCTGTTATAGTTTTGGAGAAAAATGTGTTCATTTCATGTATGCGCGAAATGCCTTAAAAATGGCTTTAAAATGGATTTGGAGCATGGAGACGATTATCTCGGGATTGCAAGATAACCAAACAAAACTTTTAGTGGATTTCTACTTATTTTATTAAATATCATCTCCACCAAACAGGACAAGCTTGCATCTGTTATAGTTTTGGAGAAAAATGTGTTCATTTCATGTATGCGCGAAATGCCTTTGAAATGGCTTTAAAATGGATTTGGAGCATGGAGACGATTATCTCAGGATGGCAATATAAACAAACGAAACTTTTAGTAGATTTCTACTTATTTTATTAAATATTATCTCCACCAAACAGGACAAGCTTGCATGTTATAGTTTTGGAGAAAAATGTGTTCATTTCATGTATGCGCGAAATGCCTTAAAAATGGCTTTAAAATGGATTTGGAGCATGGAGACGATTATCTCGGGATTGCAAGATAACCAAACAAAACTTTTAGTGGATTTCTACTTATTTTATTAAATATCATCTCACCAAACAGGACAAGCTTGCATCTGTTATAGTTTTGGAGAAAAATGTGTTCATTTCATGTATGCGCGAAATGCCTTAAAAATGGCTTTAAAATGGATTTGGAGCATGGAGACGATTATCTCGGGATTGCAAGATAACCAAACAAAACTTTTAGTGGATTTCTACTTATTTTATTAAATATCATCTCCACCAAACAGGACAAGCTTGCATCTGTTATAGTTTTGGAGAAAAATGTGTTCATTTCATGTATGCGCGAAATGCCTTAAAAATGGCTTCAAAATGGATTTGGAGCATGGAGACGATTATCTCGGGATTGCAAGATAACCAAACAAAACTTTTAGTGGATTTCTACTTATTTTATTAAATATCATCTCCACCAAACAGGACAAGCTTGCATCTGTTATAGTTTTGGAGAAAAATGTGTTCATTTCATGTATGCGCGAAATGCCTTAAAAATGGCTTTAAAATGGATTTGGAGCATGGAGACGATTATCTCGGGATTGCAAGATAACCAAACAAAACTTTTAGTGGATTTCTACTTATTTTATTAAATATCATCTCCACCAAACAGGACAAGCTTGCATCTGTTATAGTTTTGGAGAAAAATGTGTTCATTTCATGTATGCGCAAAATGCCTTAAAAATGGCTTTAAAATGGATTTGGAGCATGGAGACGATTATCTCGGGATTGCAATATAACCAAACAAAAACCTTTTAGTGGATTTCTACTTATTTTATTAAATATCATCTCCACCAAACAGGACAAGCTTGCATCTGTTATAGTTTTGGAGAAAAATGTGTTCATTTCATGTATGCGCGAAATGCCTTAAAAATGGCTTTAAAATGGATTTGGAGCATGGAGACGATTATCTCGGGATTGCAAGATAACCAAACAAAACTTTTAGTGGATTTCTACTTATTTTATTAAATATCATCTCCACCAAACAGGACAAGCTTGCATCTGTTATAGTTTTGGAGAAAAATGTGTTCATTTCATGTATGCGCGAAATGCCTTAAAAATGGCTTTAAAATGGATTTGGAGCATGGAGACGATTATCTCGGGATTGCAAGATAACCAAACAAAACTTTTAGTGGATTTCTACTTATTTTATTAAATATCATCTCCACCAAACAGGACAAGCTTGCATCTGTTATAGTTTTGGAGAAAAATGTGTTAATTTCATGTATGCGCGAAATGCCTTAAAAATGGCTTTAAAATGGATTTGGAGCATGGAGACGATTATCTCGGGATTGCAAGATAACCAAACAAAACTTTTAGTGGATTTCTACTTATTTTATTAAATATCATCTCCACCAAACACGACAAGCTTGCATGTGTTATAGTTTTGGAGAAAAATGTGTTCATTTCATGTATGCGCAAAATGCCTTTGAAATGGCTTTAAAATGGATTTGGAGCATGGAGACGATTATCTCGGGATTGCAAGATAACCAAACAAAACTTTTAGTGGATTTCTACTTATTTTATTAAATATCATCTCCACCAAACAGGACAAGCTTGCATCTGTTATAGTTTTGGAGAAAAATGTGTTCATTTCATGTATGCGCGAAATGCCTTAAAAATGGCTTTAAAATGGATTTGGAGCATGGAGACGATTATCTCGGGATTGCAAGATAACCAAACAAAACTTTTAGTGGATTTCTACTTATTTTATTAAATATCATCTCCACCAAACAGGACAAGCTTGCATCTGTTATAGTTTTGGAGAAAAATGTGTTCATTTCATGTATGCGCGAAATGCCTTAAAAATGGCTTTAAAATGGATTTGGAGCATGGAGACGATTATCTCGGGATTGCAAGAAAACCAAACAAAACTTTTAGTGGATTTCTACTTATTTTATTAAATATCATCTCCACCAAACAGGACAAGCTTGCATCTGTTATAGTTTTGGAGAAAAATGTGTTCATTTCATGTATGCGCGAAATGCCTTAAAAATGGCTTTAAAATGGATTTGGAGCATGGAGACGATTATCTCGGGATTGCAAGATAACCAAACAAAACTTTTAGTGGATTTCTACTTATTTTATTAAATATCATCTCCACCAAACAGGACAAGCTTGCATGTGTTATAGTTTTGGAGAAAAATGTGTTCATTTCATGTATGCGCAAAATGCCTTTGAAATGGCTTTAAAATGGATTTGGAGCATGGAGACGATTATCTCAGGATGGCAATATAAACAAACGAAACTTTTAGTAGATTTCTACTTATTTTATTAAATATTATCTCCACCAAACAGGACAAGCTTGCATCTGTTATAGTTTTGGAGAAAAATGTGTTCATTTCATGTATGCGCGAAATGCCTTAAAAATGGCTTTAAAATGGATTTGGAGCATGGAGACGATTATCTCGGGATTGCAAGATAACCAAACAAAACTTTTAGTGGATTTCTACTTATTTTATTAAATATCATCTCCACCAAACAGGACAAGCTTGCATCTGTTATAGTTTTGGAGAAAAATGTGTTCATTTCATGTATGCGCGAAATGCCTTAAAAATGGCTTTAAAATGGATTTGGAGCATGGAGACGATTATCTCGGGATTGCAAGATAACCAAACAAAACCTTTAGTGGATTTCTACTTATTTTATTAAATATCATCTCCACCAAACAGGACAAGCTTGCATCTGTTATAGTTTTGGAGAAAAATGTGTTCATTTCATGTATGCGCGAAATGCCTTAAAAATGGCTTTAAAATGGATTTGGAGCATGGAGACGATTATCTCGGGATTGCAAGATAACCAAACAAAACTTTTAGTGGATTTCTACTTATTTTATTAAATATCATCTCCACCAAACAGGACAAGCTTGCATCTGTTATAGTTTTGGAGAAAAATGTGTTCATTTCATGTATGCGCGAAATGCCTTAAAAATGGCTTTAAAATGGATTTGGAGCATGGAGACGATTATCTCGGGATTGCAATATAACCAAACAAAACTTTTAGTGGATTTCTACTTATTTTATTAAATATCATCTCCACCAAACAGGACAAGCTTGCATCTGTTATAGTTTTGGAGAAAAATGTGTTCATTTCATGTATGCGCGAAATGCCTTAAAAATGGCTTTAAAATGGATTTGGAGCATGGAGACGATTATCTCGGGATTGCAAGATAACCAAACAAAACTTTTAGTGGATTTCTACTTATTTTATTAAATATCATCTCCACCAAACAGGACAAGCTTGCATCTGTTATAGTTTTGGAGAAAAATGTGTTCATTTCATGTATGCGCGAAATGCCTTAAAAATGGCTTTAAAATGGATTTGGAGCATGGAGACGATTATCTCGGGATTGCAAGATAACCAAACAAAACTTTTAGTGGATTTCTACTTATTTTATTAAATATCACCTCCACCAAACAGGACAAGCTTGCATCTGTTATAGTTTTGGAGAAAAATGTGTTCATTTCATGTATGCGCGAAATGCCTTAAAAATGGCTTTAAAATGGATTTGGAGCATGGAGACGATTATCTCGGGATTGCAATATAACCAAACAAAACTTTTAGTGGATTTCTACTTATTTTATTAAATATCACCTCCACCAAACAGGACAAGCTTGCATCTGTTATAGTTTTGGAGAAAAATGTGTTCATTTCATGTATGCGCGAAATGCCTTAAAAATGGCTTTAAAATGGATTTGGAGCATGGAGACGATTATCTCGGGATTGCAAGATAACCAAACAAAACTTTTAGTGGATTTCTACTTATTTTATTAAATATCATCTCCACCAAACAGGACAAGCTTGCATCTGTTATAGTTTTGGAGAAAAATGTGTTCATTTCATGTATGCGCGAAATGCCTTAAAAATGGCTTTAAAATGGATTTGGAGCATGGAGACGATTATCTCGGGATTGCAAGATAACCAAACAAAACTTTTAGTGGATTTCTACTTATTTTATTAAATATCATCTCCACCAAACAGGACAAGCTTGCATCTGTTATAGTTTTGGAGAAAAATGTGTTCATTTCATGTATGCGCGAAATGCCTTAAAAATGGCTTTAAAATGGATTTGGAGCATGGAGACGATTATCTCGGGATTGCAAGATAACCAAACAAAACTTTTAGTGGATTTCTACTTATTTTATTAAATATCATCTCCACCAAACAGGACAAGCTTGCATCTGTTATAGTTTTGGAGAAAAATGTGTTCATTTCATGTATGCGCGAAATGCCTTAAAAATGGCTTTAAAATGGATTTGGAGCATGGAGACGATTATCTCGGGATTGCAAGATAACCAAACAAAACTTTTAGTGGATTTCTACTTATTTTATTAAATATCATCTCCACCAAACAGGACAAGCTTGCATGTGTTATAGTTTTGGAGAAAAATGTGTTCATTTCATGTATGCGCAAAATGCCTTTGAAATGGCTTTAAAATGGATTTGGAGCATGGAGACGATTATCTCAGGATGGCAATATAAACAAACGAAACTTTTAGTAGATTTCTACTTATTTTATTAAATATTATCTCCACCAAACAGGACAAGCTTGCATCTGTTATAGTTTTGGAGAAAAATGTGTTCATTTCATGTATGCGCGAAATGCCTTAAAAATGGCTTTAAAATGGATTTGGAGCATGGAGACGATTATCTCGGGATTGCAAGATAACCAAACAAAACTTTTAGTGGATTTCTACTTATTTTATTAAATATCATCTCCACCAAACAGGACAAGCTTGCATCTGTTATAGTTTTGGAGAAAAATGTGTTCATTTCATGTATGCGCGAAATGCCTTAAAAATGGCTTTAAAATGGATTTGGAGCATGGAGACGATTATCTCGGGATTGCAATATAACCAAACAAAACTTTTAGTGGATTTCTACTTATTTTATTAAATATCATCTCCACCAAACAGGACAAGCTTGCATCTGTTATAGTTTTTGAGAAAAATGTGTTCATTTCATGTATGCGCGAAATGCCTTAAAAATGGCTTTAAAATGGATTTGGAGCATGGAGACGATTATCTCGGGATTGCAAGATAACTAAACAAAACTTTTAGTGGATTTCTACTTATTTTATTAAATATCATCTCCACCAAACAGGACAAGCTTGCATCTGTTATAGTTTTGGAGAAAAATGTGTTCATTTCATGTATGCGCGAAATGCCTTAAAAATGGCTTTAAAATGGATTTGGAGCATGGAGACGATTATCTCGGGATTGCAAGATAACCAAACAAAACCTTTAGTGGATTTCTACTTATTTTATTAAATATCATCTCCACCAAACAGGACAAGCTTGCATCTGTTATAGTTTTGGAGAAAAATGTGTTCATTTCATGTATGCGCGAAATGCCTTAAAAATGGCTTTAAAATGGATTTGGAGCATGGAGACGATTATCTCGGGATTGCAAGATAACCAAACAAAACTTTTAGTGGATTTCTACTTATTTTATTAAATATCATCTCCACCAAACAGGACAAGCTTGCATCTGTTATAGTTTTGGAGAAAAATGTGTTCATTTCATGTATGCGCGAAATGCCTTAAAAATGGCTTTAAAATGGATTTGGAGCATGGAGACGATTATCTCGGGATTGCAATATAACCAAACAAAACTTTTAGTGGATTTCTACTTATTTTATTAAATATCATCTCCACCAAACAGGACAAGCTTGCATCTGTTATAGTTTTGGAGAAAAATGTGTTCATTTCATGTATGCGCGAAATGCCTTAAAAATGGCTTTAAAATGGATTTGGAGCATGGAGACGATTATCTCGGGATTGCAAGATAACCAAACAAAACCTTTAGTGGATTTCTACTTATTTTATTAAATATCATCTCCACCAAACAGGACAAGCTTGCATCTGTTATAGTTTTGGAGAAAAATGTGTTCATTTCATGTATGCGCGAAATGCCTTAAAAATGGCTTTAAAATGGATTTGGAGCATGGAGACGATTATCTCGGGATTGCAAGATAACCAAACAAAACTTTTAGTGGATTTCTACTTATTTTATTAAATATCATCTCCACCAAACAGGACAAGCTTGCATCTGTTATAGTTTTGGAGAAAAATGTGTTCATTTCATGTATGCGCGAAATGCCTTAAAAATGGCTTTAAAATGGATTTGGAGCATGGAGACGATTATCTCGGGATTGCAATATAACCAAACAAAACTTTTAGTGGATTTCTACTTATTTTATTAAATATCATCTCCACCAAACAGGACAAGCTTGCATCTGTTATAGTTTTGGAGAAAAATGTGTTCATTTCATGTATGCGCGAAATGCCTTAAAAATGGCTTTAAAATGGATTTGGAGCATGGAGACGATTATCTCGGGATTGCAAGATAACCAAACAAAACTTTTAGTGGATTTCTACTTATTTTATTAAATATCATCTCCACCAAACAGGACAAGCTTGCATCTGTTATAGTTTTGGAGAAAAATGTGTTCATTTCATGTATGCGCGAAATGCCTTAAAAATGGCTTTAAAATGGATTTGGAGCATGGAGACGATTATCTCGGGATTGCAAGATAACCAAACAAAACTTTTAGTGGATTTCTACTTATTTTATTAAATATCATCTCCACCAAACAGGACAAGCTTGCATCTGTTATAGTTTTGGAGAAAAATGTGTTCATTTCATGTATGCGCGAAATGCCTTAAAAATGGCTTTAAAATGGATTTGGAGCATGGAGACGATTATCTCGGGATTGCAAGATAACCAAACAAAACTTTTAGTGGATTTCTACTTTTTTTTTTTAAATATCATCTCCACCAAACAGGACAAGCTTGCATGTGTTATAGTTTTGGAGAAAAATGTGTTCATTTCATGTATGCGCAAAATGCCTTTGAAATGGCTTTAAAATGGATTTGGAGCATGGAGACGATTATCTCAGGATGGCAATATAAACAAACGAAACTTTTAGTAGATTTCTACTTATTTTATTAAATATTATCTCCACCAAACAGGACAAGCTTGCATCTGTTATAGTTTTGGAGAAAAATGTGTTCATTTCATGTATGCGCGAAATGCCTTAAAAATGGCTTTAAAATGGATTTGGAGCATGGAGACGATTATCTCGGGATTGCAAGATAACCAAACAAAACTTTTAGTGGATTTCTACTTATTTTATTAAATATCATCTCCACCAAACAGGACAAGCTTGCATCTGTTATAGTTTTGGAGAAAAATGTGTTCATTTCATGTATGCGCGAAATGCCTTAAAAATGGCTTTAAAATGGATTTGGAGCATGGAGACGATTATCTCGGGATTGCAATATAACCAAACAAAACTTTTAGTGGATTTCTACTTATTTTATTAAATATCATCTCCACCAAACAGGACAAGCTTGCATCTGTTATAGTTTTGGAGAAAAATGTGTTCATTTCATGTATGCGCGAAATGCCTTAAAAATGGCTTTAAAATGGATTTGGAGCATGGAGACGATTATCTCGGGATTGCAAGATAACCAAACAAAACTTTTAGTGGATTTCTACTTATTTTATTAAATATCATCTCCACCAAACAGGACAAGCTTGCATGTGTTATAGTTTTGGAGAAAAATGTGTTCATTTCATGTATGCGCAAAATGCCTTTGAAATGGCTTTAAAATGGATTTGGAGCATGGAGACGATTATCTCAGGATGGCAATATAAACAAACGAAACTTTTAGTAGATTTCTACTTATTTTATTAAATATTATCTCCACCAAACAGGACAAGCTTGCATCTGTTATAGTTTTGGAGAAAAATGTGTTCATTTCATGTATGCGCGAAATGCCTTAAAAATGGCTTTAAAATGGATTTGGAGCATGGAGACGATTATCTCGGGATTGCAAGATAACCAAACAAAACTTTTAGTGGATTTCTACTTATTTTATTAAATATCATCTCCACCAAACAGGACAAGCTTGCATCTGTTATAGTTTTGGAGAAAAATGTGTTCATTTCATGTATGCGCGAAATGCCTTAAAAATGGCTTTAAAATGGATTTGGAGCATGGAGACGATTATCTCGGGATTGCAAGATAACCAAACAAAACTTTTAGTGGATTTCTACTTATTTTATTAAATATCATCTCCACCAAACAGGACAAGCTTGCATCTGTTATAGTTTTGGAGAAAAATGTGTTCATTTCATGTATGCGCGAAATGCCTTAAAAATGGCTTTAAAATGGATTTGGAGCATGGAGACGATTATCTCGGGATTGCAAGATAACCAAACAAAACTTTTAGTGGATTTCTACTTATTTTATTAAATATCATCTCCACCAAACAGGACAAGCTTGCATCTGTTATAGTTTTGGAGAAAAATGTGTTCATTTCATGTATGCGCGAAATGCCTTAAAAATGGCTTTAAAATGGATTTGGAGCATGGAGACGATTATCTCGGGATTGCAAGATAACCAAACAAAACTTTTAGTGGATTTCTACTTATTTTATTAAATATCATCTCCACCAAACAGGACAAGCTTGCATGTGTTATAGTTTTGGAGAAAAATGTGTTCATTTCATGTATGCGCAAAATGCCTTTGAAATGGCTTTAAAATGGATTTGGAGCATGGAGACGATTATCTCAGGATGGCAATATAAACAAACGAAACTTTTAGTAGATTTCTACTTATTTTATTAAATATTATCTCCACCAAACAGGACAAGCTTGCATCTGTTATAGTTTTGGAGAAAAATGTGTTCATTTCATGTATGCGCGAAATGCCTTAAAAATGGCTTTAAAATGGATTTGGAGCATGGAGACGATTATCTCGGGATTGCAAGATAACCAAACAAAACTTTTAGTGGATTTCTACTTATTTTATTAAATATCATCTCCACCAAACAGGACAAGCTTGCATCTGTTATAGTTTTGGAGAAAAATGTGTTCATTTCATGTATGCGCGAAATGCCTTAAAAATGGCTTTAAAATGGATTTGGAGCATGGAGACGATTATCTCGGGATTGCAAGATAACCAAACAAAACTTTTAGTGGATTTCTACTTATTTTATTAAATATCATCTCCACCAAACAGGACAAGCTTGCATCTGTTATAGTTTTGGAGAAAAATGTGTTCATTTCATGTATGCGCGAAATGCCTTAAAAATGGCTTTAAAATGGATTTGGAGCATGGAGACGATTATCTCGGGATTGCAATATAACCAAACAAAACTTTTAGTGGATTTCTACTTATTTTATTAAATATCATCTCCACCAAACAGGACAAGCTTGCATCTGTTATAGTTTTGGAGAAAAATGTGTTCATTTCATGTATGCGCGAAATGCCTTAAAAATGGCTTTAAAATGGATTTGGAGCATGGAGACGATTATCTCGGGATTGCAAGATAACCAAACAAAACGTTTAGTGGATTTCTACTTATTTTATTAAATATCATCTCCACCAAACAGGACAAGCTTGCATCTGTTATAGTTTTGGAGAAAAATGTGTTCATTTCATGTATGCGCGAAATGCCTTAAAAATGGCTTTAAAATGGATTTGGAGCATGGAGACGATTATCTCGGGATTGCAATATAACCAAACAAAACTTTTAGTGGATTTCTACTTATTTTATTAAATATCATCTCCACCAAACAGGACAAGCTTGCATCTGTTATAGTTTTGGAGAAAAATGTGTTCATTTCATGTATGCGCGAAATGCCTTAAAAATGGCTTTAAAATGGATTTGGAGCATGGAGACGATTATCTCGGGATTGCAAGATAACCAAACAAAACTTTTAGTGGATTTCTACTTATTTTATTAAATATCATCTCCACCAAACAGGACAAGCTTGCATCTGTTATAGTTTTGGAGAAAATGTGTTCATTTCATGTATGCGCGAAATGCCCTAAAAATGGCTTTAAAATGGATTTGGAGCATGGAGACGATTATCTCGGGATTGCAAGATAACCAAACAAAACTTTTAGTGGATTTCTACTTATTTTATTAAATATCATCTCCACCAAACAGGACAAGCTTGCATCTGTTATAGTTTTGGAGAAAAATGTGTTCATTTCATGTATGCGCGAAATGCCTTAAAAATGGCTTTAAAATGGATTTGGAGCATGGAGACGATTATCTCGGGATTGCAAGATAACCAAACAAAACTTTTAGTGGATTTCTACTTATTTTATTAAATATCATCTCCACCAAACAGGACAAGCTTGCATCTGTTATAGTTTTGGAGAAAAAATGTGTTCATTTCATGTATGCGCGAAATGCCTTAAAAATGGCTTTAAAATGGATTTGGAGCATGGAGACGATTATCTCGGGATTGCAATATAACCAAACAAAACTTTTAGTGGATTTCTACTTATTTTATTAAATATCATCTCCACCAAACAGGACAAGCTTGCATCTGTTAAAGTTTTGGAGAAAAATGTGTTCATTTCATGTATGCGCGAAATGCCTTAAAAAATGGCTTTAAAATGGATTTGGAGCATGGAGACGATTATCTCGGGATTGCAAGATAACCAAACAAAACTTTTAGTGGATTTCTACTTATTTTATTAAATATCATCTCCACCAAACAGGACAAGCTTGCATCTGTTATAGTTTTGGAGAAAAATGTGTTCATTTCATGTATGCGCGAAATGCCTTAAAAATGGCTTTAAAATGGATTTGGAGCATGGAGACGATTATCTCGGGATTGCAAGATAACCAAACAAAACTTTTAGTGGATTTCTACTTATTTTATTAAATATCATCTCCACCAAACAGGACAAGCTTGCATCTGTTATAGTTTTGGAGAAAAATGTGTTCATTTCATGTATGCGCGAAATGCCTTAAAAATGGCTTTAAAATGGATTTGGAGCATGGAGACGATTATCTCGGGATTGCAATATAACCAAACAAAACTTTTAGTGGATTTCTACTTATTTTATTAAATATCATCTCCACCAAACAGGACAAGCTTGCATCTGTTATAGTTTTGGAGAAAAATGTGTTCATTTCATGTATGCGCGAAATGCCTTAAAAATGGCTTTAAAATGGATTTGGAGCATGGAGACGATTATCTCGGGATTGCAAGATAACCAAACAAAACTTTTAGTGGATTTCTACTTATTTTATTAAATATCATCTCCACCAAACAGGACAAGCTTGCATCTGTTATAGTTTTGGAGAAAAATGTGTTCATTTCATGTATGCGCGAAATGCCTTAAAAATGGCTTTAAAATGGATTTGGAGCATGGAGACGATTATCTCGGGATTGCAAGATAACCAAACAAAACTTTTAGTGGATTTCTACTTATTTTATTAAATATCATCTCCACCAAACAGGACAAGCTTGCATCTGTTATAGTTTTGGAGAAAAATGTGTTCATTTCATGTATGCGCGAAATGCCTTAAAAATGGCTTTAAAATGGATTTGGAGCATGGAGACGATTATCTCGGGATTGCAAGATAACCAAACAAAACTTTTAGTGGATTTCTACTTATTTTATTAAATATCATCTCCACCAAACAGGACAAGCTTGCATCTGTTATAGTTTTGGAGAAAAATGTGTTCATTTCATGTATGCGCGAAATGCCTTAAAAATGGCTTTAAAATGGATTTGGAGCATGGAGACGATTATCTCGGGATTGCAATATAACCAAACAAAACTTTTAGTGGATTTCTACTTATTTTATTAAATATCATCTCCACCAAACAGGACAAGCTTGCATCTGTTATAGTTTTGGAGAAAAATGTGTTCATTTCATGTATGCGCGAAATGCCTTAAAAATGGCTTTAAAATGGATTTGGAGCATGGAGACGATTATCTCGGGATTGCAAGATAACCAAACAAAACTTTTAGTGGATTTCTACTTATTTTATTAAATATCATCTCCACCAAACAGGACAAGCTTGCATCTGTTATAGTTTTGGAGAAAAATGTGTTCATTTCATGTATGCGCGAAATGCCTTAAAAATGGCTTTAAAATGGATTTGGAGCATGGAGACGATTATCTCGGGATTGCAAGATAACCAAACAAAACCTTTAGTGGATTTCTACTTATTTTATTAAATATCATCTCCACCAAACAGGACAAGCTTGCATCTGTTATAGTTTTGGAGAAAAATGTGTTCATTTCATGTATGCGCGAAATGCCTTAAAAATGGCTTTAAAATGGATTTGAAGCATGGAGACGATTATCTCGGGATTGCAAGATAACCAAACAAAACTTTTAGTGGATTTCTACTTATTTTATTAAATATCATCTCCACCAAACAGGACAAGCTTGCATGTGTTATAGTTTTGGAGAAAAATGTGTTTATTTCATGTATGCGCAAAATGCCTTTGAAATGGCTTTAAAATGGATTTGGAGCATGGAGACGATTATCTCAGGATGGCAATATAAACAAACGAAACTTTTAGTAGATTTCTACTTATTTTATTAAATATTATCTCCACCAAACAGGACAAGCTTGCATCTGTTATAGATTTGGAGAAAAATGTGTTCATTTCATGTATGCGCGAAATGCCTTAAAAATGGCTTTAAAATGGATTTGGAGCATGGAGACGATTATCTCGGGATTGCAAGATAACCAAACAAAACTTTTAGTGGATTTCTACTTATTTTATTAAATATCATCTCCACCAAACAGGACAAGCTTGCATCTGTTATAGTTTTGGAGAAAAATGTGTTCATTTCATGTATGCGCGAAATGCCTTAAAAATGGCTTTAAAATGGATTTGGAGCATGGAGACGATTATCTCGGGATTGCAATATAACCAAACAAAACTTTTAGTGGATTTCTACTTATTTTATTAAATATCATCTCCACCAAACAGGACAAGCTTGCATCTGTTATAGTTTTGGAGAAAAATGTGTTCATTTCATGTATGCGCGAAATGCCTTAAAAATGGCTTTAAAATGGATTTGGAGCATGGAGACGATTATCTCGGGATTGCAAGATAACCAAACAAAACTTTTAGTGGATTTCTACTTATTTTATTAAATATCATCTCCACCAAACAGGACAAGCTTGCATCTGTTATAGTTTTGGAGAAAAATGTGTTCATTTCATGTATGCGCGAAATGCCTTAAAAATGGCTTTAAAATGGATTTGGAGCATGGAGACGATTATCTCGGGATTGCAAGATAACCAAACAAAACTTTTAGTGGATTTCTACTTATTTTATTAAATATCATCTCCACCAAACAGGACAAGCTTGCATCTGTTATAGTTTTGGAGAAAAATGTGTTCATTTCATGTATGCGCGAAATGCCTTAAAAATGGCTTTAAAATGGATTTGGAGCATGGAGACGATTATCTCGGGATTGCAAGATAACCAAACAAAACTTTTAGTGCATTTCTACTTTTTTTTTTTAAATATCATCTCCACCAAACAGGACAAGCTTGCATGTGTTATAGTTTTGGAGAAAAATGTGTTCATTTCATGTATGCGCAAAATGCCTTTGAAATGGCTTTAAAATGGATTTGGAGCATGGAGACGATTATCTCAGGATGGCAATATAAACAAACGAAACTTTTAGTAGATTTCTACTTATTTTATTAAATATTATTTCCACCAAACAGGACAAGCTTGCATCTGTTATAGTTTTGGAGAAAAATGTGTTCATTTCATGTATGCGCGAAATGCCTTAAAAATGGCTTTAAAATGGATTTGGAGCATGGAGACGATTATCTCGGGATTGCAAGATAACCAAACAAAACTTTTAGTGGATTTCTACTTATTTTATTAAATATCATCTCCACCAAACAGGACAAGCTTGCATCTGTTATAGTTTTGGAGAAAAATGTGTTCATTTCATGTATGCGCGAAATGCCTTAAAAATGGCTTTAAAATGGATTTGGAGCATGGAGACGATTATCTCGGGATTGCAAGATAACCAAACAAAACTTTTAGTGGATTTCTACTTATTTTATTAAATATCATCTCCACCAAACAGGACAAGCTTGCATCTGTTATAGTTTTGGAGAAAAATGTGTTCATTTCATGTATGCGCGAAATGCCTTAAAAATGGCTTTAAAATGGATTTGGAGCATGGAGACGATTATCTCGGGATTGCAAGATAACCAAACAAAACTTTTAGTGGATTTCTACTTATTTTATTAAATATCATCTCCACCAAACAGGACAAGCTTGCATCTGTTATAGTTTTGGAGAAAAATGTGTTCATTTCATGTATGCGCGAAATGCCTTAAAAATGGCTTTAAAATGGATTTGGAGCATGGAGACGATTATCTCGGGATTGCAAGATAACCAAACAAAACTTTTAGTGGATTTCTACTTATTTTATTAAATATCATCTCCACCAAACAGGTCAAGCTTGCATGTGTTATAGTTTTGGAGAAAAATGTGTTCATTTCATGTATGCGCAAAATGCCTTTGAAATGGCTTTAAAATGGATTTGGAGCATGGAGACGATTATCTCAGGATGGCAATATAAACAAACGAAACTTTTAGTAGATTTCTACTTATTTTATTAAATATTATCTCCACCAAACAGGACAAGCTTGCATCTGTTATAGTTTTGGAGAAAAATGTGTTCATTTCATGTATGCGCGAAATGCCTTAAAAATGGCTTTAAAATGGATTTGGAGCATGGAGACGATTATCTCGGGATTGCAAGATAACCAAACAAAACTTTTAGTGGATTTCTACTTATTTTATTAAATATCATCTCCACCAAACAGGACAAGCTTGCATCTGTTATAGTTTTGGAGAAAAATGTGTTCATTTCATGTATGCGCGAAATGCCTTAAAAATGGCTTTAAAATGGATTTGGAGTATGGAGACGATTATCTCGGGATTGCAAGATAACCAAACAAAACTTTTAGTGGATTTCTACTTATTTTATTAAATATCATCTCCACCAAACAGGACAAGCTTGCATCTGTTATAGTTTTGGAGAAAAATGTGTTCATTTCATGTATGCGCGAAATGCCTTAAAAATGGCTTTAAAATGGATTTGGAGCATGGAGACGATTATCTCGGGATTGCAATATAACCAAACAAAACTTTTAGTGGATTTCTACTTATTTTATTAAATATTATCTCCACCAAACAGGACAAGCTTGCATCTGTTATAGTTTTGGAGAAAAATGTGTTCATTTCATGTATGCGCGAAATGCCTTAAAAATGGCTTTAAAATGGATTTGGAGCATGGAGACGATTATCTCGGGATTGCAAGATAACCAAACAAAACTTTTAGTGGATTTCTACTTATTTTATTAAATATCATCTCCACCAAACAGGACAAGCTTGCATCTGTTATAGTTTTGGAGAAAAATGTGTTCATTTCATGTATGCGCGAAATGCCTTAAAATGGCTTTAAAATGGATTTGGAGCATGGAGACGATTATCTCGGGATTGCAAGATAACCAAACAAAACTTTTAGTGGATTTCTACTTATTTTATTAAATATCATCTCCACCAAACAGGACAAGCTTGCATCTGTTATAGTTTTGGAGAAAAATGTGTTCATTTCATGTATGCGCGAAATGCCTTAAAAATGGCTTTAAAATGGATTTGGAGCATGGAGACGATTATCTCGGGATTGCAATATAACCAAACAAAACTTTTAGTGGATTTCTACTTATTTTATTAAATATCATCTCCACCAAACAGGACAAGCTTGCATCTGTTATAGTTTTGGAGAAAAATGTGTTCATTTCATGTATGCGCGAAATGCCTTAAAAATGGCTTTAAAATGGATTTGGAGCATGGAGACGATTATCTCGGGATTGCAAGATAACCAAACAAAACTTTTAGTGGATTTCTACTTATTTTATTAAATATCATCTCCACCAAACAGGACAAGCTTGCATCTGTTATAGTTTTGGAGAAAATGTGTTCATTTCATGTATGCGCGAAATGCCCTAAAAATGGCTTTAAAATGGATTTGGAGCATGGAGACGATTATCTCGGGATTGCAAGATAACCAAACAAAACTTTTAGTGGATTTCTACTTATTTTATTAAATATCATCTCCACCAAACAGGACAAGCTTGCATCTGTTATAGTTTTGGAGAAAAATGTGTTCATTTCATGTATGCGCGAAATGCCTTAAAAATGGCTTTAAAATGGATTTGGAGCATGGAGACGATTATCTCGGGATTGCAAGATAACCAAACAAAACTTTTAGTGGATTTCTACTTATTTTATTAAATATCATCTCCACCAAACAGGACAAGCTTGCATCTGTTATAGTTTTGGAGAAAAATGTGTTCATTTCATGTATGCGCGAAATGCCTTTGAAATGGCTTTAAAATGGATTTGGAGCATGGAGACGATTATCTCAGGATGGCAATATAAACAAACGAAACTTTTAGTAGATTTCTACTTATTTTATTAAATATTATCTCCACCAAACAGGACAAGCTTGCATCTGTTATAGTTTAGGAGAAAAATGTGTTCATTTCATGTATGCGCGAAATGCCTTAAAAATGGCTTTAAAATGGATTTGGAGCATGGAGACGATTATCTCGGGATTGCAAGATAACCAAACAAAACTTTTAGTGGATTTCTACTTATTTTATTAAATATCATCTCCACCAAACAGGACAAGCTTGCATCTGTTATAGTTTTGGAGAAAAATGTGTTCATTTCATGTATGCGCGAAATGCCTTAAAAATGGCTTTAAAATGGATTTGGAGCATGGAGACGATTATCTCGAGATTGCAAGATAACCAAACAAAACTTTTAGTGGATTTCTACTTATTTTATTAAATATCATCTCCACCAAACAGGACAAGCTTGCATGTGTTATAGTTTTGGAGAAAAATGTGTTCATTTCATGTATGCGCAAAATGCCTTTGAAATGGCTTTAAAATGGATTTGGAGCATGGAGACGATTATCTCGGGATTGCAAGATAACCAAACAAAACTTTTAGTGGATTTCTACTTATTTTATTAAATATCATCTCCACCAAACAGGACAAGCTTGCATGTGTTATAGTTTTGGAGAAAAATGTGTTCATTTCATGTATGCGCGAAATGCCTTAAAAATGGCTTTAAAATGGATTTAGAGCATGGAGACGATTATCTCGGGATTGCAAGATAACCAAACAAAACTTTTAGTGGATTTCTACTTATTTTATTAAATATCATCTCCACCAAACAGGACAAGCTTGCATCTGTTATAGTTTTGGAGAAAAATGTGTTCATTTCATGTATGCGCGAAATGCCTTAAAAATGGCTTTAAAATGGATTTGGAGCATGGAGACGATTATCTCGGGATTGCAAGATAACCAAACAAAACTTTTAGTGGATTTCTACTTATTTTATTAAATATCATCTCCACCAAACAGGACAAGCTTGCATCTGTTATAGTTTTGGAGAAAAATGTGTTCATTTCATGTATGCGCGAAATGCCTTAAAAATGGCTTTAAAATGGATTTGGAGCATGGAGACGATTATCTCGGGATTGCAAGATAACCAAACAAAACTTTTAGTGGATTTCTACTTATTTTATTAAATATCATCTCCACCAAACAGGACAAGCTTGCATGTGTTATAGTTTTGGAGAAAAATGTGTTCATTTCATGTATGCGCAAAATGCCTTTGAAATGGCTTTAAAATGGATTTGGAGCATGGAGACGATTATCTCAGGATGGCAATATAAACAAACGAAACTTTTAGTAGATTTCTACTTATTTTATTAAATATTATCTCCACCAAACAGGACAAGCTTGCATCTGTTATAGTTTAGGAGAAAAATGTGTTCATTTCATGTATGCGCGAAATGCCTTAAAAATGGCTTTAAAATGGATTTGGAGCATGGAGACGATTATCTCGGGATTGCAAGATAACCAAACAAAACTTTTAGTGGATTTCTACTTATTTTATTAAATATCATCTCCACCAAACAGGACAAGCTTGCATCTGTTATAGTTTTGGAGAAAAATGTGTTCATTTCATGTATGCGCAAAATGCCTTAAAAATGGCTTTAAAATGGATTTGGAGCATGGAGACGATTATCTCGAGATTGCAAGATAACCAAACAAAACTTTTAGTGGATTTCTACTTATTTTATTAAATATCATCTCCACCAAACAGGACAAGCTTGCATCTGTTATAGTTTTGGAGAAAAATGTGTTCATTTCATGTATGCGCGAAATGCCTTAAAAATGGCTTTAAAATGGATTTGGAGCATGGAGACGATTATCTCGGGATTGCAAGATAACCAAACAAAACTTTTAGTGGATTTCTACTTATTTTATTAAATATCATCTCCACCAAACAGGACAAGCTTGCATCTGTTATAGTTTTGGAGAAAAATGTGTTCATTTCATGTATGCGCGAAATGCCTTTGAAATGGCTTTAAAATGGATTTGGAGCATGGAGACGATTATCTCAGGATGGCAATATAAACAAACGAAACTTTTAGTAGATTTCTACTTATTTTATTAAATATTATCTCCACCAAACAGGACAAGCTTGCATCTGTTATAGTTTAGGAGAAAAATGTGTTCATTTCATGTATGCGCGAAATGCCTTAAAAATGGCTTTAAAATGGATTTGGAGCATGGAGACGATTATCTCGGGATTGCAAGATAACCAAACAAAACTTTTAGTGGATTTCTACTTATTTTATTAAATATCATCTCCACCAAACAGGACAAGCTTGCATCTGTTATAGTTTTGGAGAAAAATGTGTTCATTTCATGTATGCGCGAAATGCCTTAAAAATGGCTTTAAAATGGATTTGGAGCATGGAGACGATTATCTCGAGATTGCAAGATAACCAAACAAAACTTTTAGTGGATTTCTACTTATTTTATTAAATATCATCTCCACCAAACAGGACAAGCTTGCATGTGTTATAGTTTTGGAGAAAAATGTGTTCATTTCATGTATGCGCAAAATGCCTTTGAAATGGCTTTAAAATGGATTTGGAGCATGGAGACGATTATCTCGGGATTGCAAGATAACCAAACAAAACTTTTAGTGGATTTCTACTTATTTTATTAAATATCATCTCCACCAAACAGGACAAGCTTGCATGTGTTATAGTTTTGGAGAAAAATGTGTTCATTTCATGTATGCGCGAAATGCCTTAAAAATGGCTTTAAAATGGATTTAGAGCATGGAGACGATTATCTCGGGATTGCAAGATAACCAAACAAAACTTTTAGTGGATTTCTACTTATTTTATTAAATATCATCTCCACCAAACAGGACAAGCTTGCATCTGTTATAGTTTTGGAGAAAAATGTGTTCATTTCATGTATGCGCGAAATGCCTTAAAAATGGCTTTAAAATGGATTTGGAGCATGGAGACGATTATCTCGGGATTGCAAGATAACCAAACAAAACTTTTAGTGGATTTCTACTTATTTTATTAAATATCATCTCCACCAAACAGGACAAGCTTGCATCTGTTATAGTTTTGGAGAAAAATGTGTTCATTTCATGTATGCGCGAAATGCCTTAAAAATGGCTTTAAAATGGATTTGGAGCATGGAGACGATTATCTCGGGATTGCAAGATAACCAAACAAAACTTTTAGTGGATTTCTACTTATTTTATTAAATATCATCTCCACCAAACAGGACAAGCTTGCATGTGTTATAGTTTTGGAGAAAAATGTGTTCATTTCATGTATGCGCAAAATGCCTTTGAAATGGCTTTAAAATGGATTTGGAGCATGGAGACGATTATCTCAGGATGGCAATATAAACAAACGAAACTTTTAGTAGATTTCTACTTATTTTATTAAATATTATCTCCACCAAACAGGACAAGCTTGCATCTGTTATAGTTTAGGAGAAAAATGTGTTCATTTCATGTATGCGCGAAATGCCTTAAAAATGGCTTTAAAATGGATTTGGAGCATGGAGACGATTATCTCGGGATTGCAAGATAACCAAACAAAACTTTTAGTGGATTTCTACTTATTTTATTAAATATCATCTCCACCAAACAGGACAAGCTTGCATCTGTTATAGTTTTGGAGAAAAATGTGTTCATTTCATGTATGCGCAAAATGCCTTAAAAATGGCTTTAAAATGGATTTGGAGCATGGAGACGATTATCTCGAGATTGCAAGATAACCAAACAAAACTTTTAGTGGATTTCTACTTATTTTATTAAATATCATCTCCACCAAACAGGACAAGCTTGCATGTGTTATAGTTTTGGAGAAAAATGTGTTCATTTCATGTATGCGCAAAATGCCTTTGAAATGGCTTTAAAATGGATTTGGAGCATGGAGACGATTATCTCGGGATTGCAAGATAACCAAACAAAACTTTTAGTGGATTTCTACTTATTTTATTAAATATCATCTCCACCAAACAGGACAAGCTTGCATGTGTTATAGTTTTGGAGAAAAATGTGTTCATTTCATGTATGCGCGAAATGCCTTAAAAATGGCTTTAAAATGGATTTAGAGCATGGAGACGATTATCTCGGGATTGCAAGATAACCAAACAAAACTTTTAGTGGATTTCTACTTATTTTATTAAATATCATCTCCACCAAACAGGACAAGCTTGTATCTGTTATAGTTTTGGAGAAAAATGTGTTCATTTCATGTATGCGCGAAATGCCTTAAAAATGGCTTTAAAATGGATTTGGAGCATGGAGACGATTATCTCGGGATTGCAAGATAACCAAACAAAACTTTTAGTGGATTTCTACTTATTTTATTAAATATCATCTCCACCAAACAGGACAAGCTTGCATCTGTTATAGTTTTGGAGAAAAATGTGTTCATTTCATGTATGCGCGAAATGCCTTAAAAATGGCTTTAAAATGGATTTGGAGCATGGAGACGATTATCTCGGGATTGCAAGATAACCAAACAAAACTTTTAGTGGATTTCTACTTATTTTATTAAATATCATCTCCACCAAACAGGACAAGCTTGCATGTGTTATAGTTTTGGAGAAAAATGTGTTCATTTCATGTATGCGCAAAATGCCTTTGAAATGGCTTTAAAATGGATTTGGAGCATGGAGACGATTATCTCAGGATGGCAATATAAACAAACGAAACTTTTAGTAGATTTCTACTTATTTTATTAAATATTATCTCCACCAAACAGGACAAGCTTGCATCTGTTATAGTTTTGGAGAAAAATGTGTTCATTTCATGTATGCGCGAAATGCCTTAAAAATGGCTTTAAATGGATTTGGAGCATGGAGACGATTATCTCGGGATTGCAAGATAACCAAACAAAACTTTTAGTGGATTTCTACTTATTTTATTAAATATCATCTCCACCAAACAGGACAAGCTTGCATCTGTTATAGTTTTGGAGAAAAATGTGTTCATTTCATGTATGCGCGAAATGCCTTAAAAATGGCTTTAAAATGGATTTGGAGCATGGAGACGATTATCTCGGGATTGCAAGATAACCAAACAAAACTTTTAGTGGATTTCTACTTATTTTATTAAATATCATCTCCACCAAACAGGACAAGCTTGCATGTGTTATAGTTTTGGAGAAAAATGTGTTCATTTCATGTATGCGCAAAATGCCTTTGAAATGGCTTTAAAATGGATTTGGAGCATGGAGACGATTATCTCAGGATGGCAATATAAACAAACGAAACTTTTAGTAGATTTCTACTTATTTTATTAAATATTATCTCCACCAAACAGGACAAGCTTGCATCTGTTATAGTTTTGGAGAAAAATGTGTTCATTTCATGTATGCGCGAAATGCCTTAAAAATGGCTTTAAAATGGATTTGGAGCATGGAGACGATTATCTCGGGATTGCAAGATAACCAAACAAAACTTTTAGTGGATTTCTACTTATTTTATTAAATATCATCTCCACCAAACAGGACAAGCTTGCATCTGTTATAGTTTTGGAGAAAAATGTGTTCATTTCATGTATGCGCGAAATGCCTTAAAAGTGGCTTTAAAATGGATTTGGAGCATGGAGACGATTATCTCGGGATTGCAAGATAACCAAACAAAACTTTTAGTGGATTTCTACTTATTTTATTAAATATCATCTCCACCAAACAGGACAAGCTTGCATCTGTTATAGTTTTGGAGAAAAATGTGTTCATTTCATGTATGCGCGAAATGCCTTAAAAATGGCTTTAAAATGGGTTTGGAGCATGGAGACGATTATCTCGGGATTGCAAGATAATCAAACAAAACTTTTAGTGGATTTCTACTTATTTTATTAAATATCATCTCCACCAAACAGGACAAGCTTGCATCTGTTATAGTTTTGGAGAAAAATGTGTTCATTTCATGTATGCGCGAAATGCCTTAAAAATGGCTTTAAAATGGATTTGGAGCATGGAGACGATTATCTCGGGATTGCAATATAACCAAACAAAACTTTTAGTGGATTTCTACTTATTTTATTAAATATCATCTCCACCAAACAGGACAAGCTTGCATCTGTTACAGTTTTGGAGAAAAATGTGTTCATTTCATGTATGCGCGAAATGCCTTAAAAATGGCTTTAAAATGGATTTGGAGCATGGAGACGATTATCTCGGGATTGCAAGATAACCAAACAAAACTTTTAGTGGATTTCTACTTATTTTATTAAATATCATCTCCACCAAACAGGACAAGCTTGCATCTGTTATAGTTTTGGAGAAAAATGTGTTCATTTCATGTATGCGCGAAATGCCTTAAAAATGGCTTTACAATGGATTTGGAGCATGGAGACGATTATCTCGGGATTGCAAGATAACCAAACAAAACTTTTAGTGGATTTCTACTTATTTTATTAAATATCATCTCCACCAAACAGGACAAGCTTGCATCTGTTATAGTTTTGGAGAAAAATGTGTTCATTTCATGTATGCGCGAAATGCCTTAAAAATGGCTTTAAAATGGATTTGGAGCATGGAGACGATTATCTCGGGATTGCAAGATAACCAAACAAAACTTTTAGTGGATTTCTACTTATTTTATTAAATATCATCTCCACCAAACAGGACAAGCTTGCATCTGTTATAGTTTTGGAGAAAAATGTGTTCATTTCATGTATGCGCAAAATGCCTTTGAAATGGCTTTAAAATGGATTTGGAGCATGGAGACGATTATCTCGGGATTGCAAGATAACCAACCAAAACTTTTAGTGGATTTCTACTTATTTTATTAAATATCATCTCCACCAAACAGGACAAGCTTGCATCTGTTATAGTTTTGGAGAAAAATGTGTTCATTTCATGTATGCGCGAAATGCCTTAAAAATGGCTTTAAAATGGATTTGGAGCATGGAGACGATTATCTCGGGATTGCAAGATAACCAAACAAAACTTTTAGTGGATTTCTACTTATTTTATTAAATATCATCTCCACCAAACAGGACAAGCTTGCATCTGTTATAGTTTTGGAGAAAAATGTGTTCATTTCATGTATGCGCGAAATGCCTTTGAAATGGCTTTAAAATGGATTTGGAGCATGGAGACGATTATCTCGGGATTGCAAGAAAACCAAACAAAACTTTTAGTGGATTTCTACTTATTTTATTAAATATCATCTCCACCAAACAGGACAAGCTTGCATCTGTTATAGTTTTGGAGAAAAATGTGTTCATTTCATGTATGCGCGAAATGCCTTAAAAATGGCTTTAAAATGGATTTGGAGCATGGAGACGATTATCTCGGGATTGCAAGATAACCAAACAAAACTTTTAGTGGATTTCTACTTATTTTATTAAATATCATCTCCACCAAACAGGACAAGTTTGCATCTGTTATAGTTTTGGAGAAAAATGTGTTCATTTCATGTATGCGCGAAATGCCTTAAAAATGGCTTTAAAATGGATTTGGAGCATGGAGACGATTATCTCGGGATTGCAAGATAACCAAACAAAACTTTTAGTGGATTTCTACTTATTTTATTAAATATCATCTCCACCAAACAGGACAAGCTTGCATCTGTTATAGTTTTGGAGAAAAATGTGTTCTTTTCATGTATGCGCGAAATGCCTTAAAAATGGCTTCAAAATGGATTTGGAGCATGGAGACGATTATCTCGGGATTGCAAGATAACCAAACAAAACTTTTAGTGGATTTCTACTTATTTTATTAAATATCATCTCCACCAAACAGGACAAGTTTGCATCTGTTATAGTTTTGGAGAAAAATGTGTTCATTTCATGTATGCGCGAAATGCCTTAAAAATGGCTTTAAAATGGATTTGGAGCATGGAGACGATTATCTCGGGATTGCAAGATAACCAAACAAAACTTTTAGTGGATTTCTACTTATTTTATTAAATATCATCTCCACCAAACAGGACAAGCTTGCATGTGTTATAGTTTTGGAGAAAAATGTGTTCATTTCATGTATGCGCAAAATGCCTTTGAAATGGCTTTAAAATGGATTTGGAGCATGAAGACGATTATCTCAGGATGGCAATATAAACAAACGAAACTTTTAGTAGATTTCTACTTATTTTATTAAATATTATCTCCACCAAACAGGACAAGCTTGCATCTGTTATAGTTTTGGAGAAAAATGTGTTCATTTCATGTATGCGCGAAATGCCTTAAAAATGGCTTTAAAATGGATTTGGAGCATGGAGACGATTATCTCGGGATTGCAAGATAACCAAACAAAACTTTTAGTGGATTTCTACTTATTTTATTAAATATCATCTCCACCAAACAGGACAAGCTTGCATCTGTTATAGTTTTGGAGAAAAATGTGTTCATTTCATGTATGCGCGAAATGCCTTAAAAATGGCTTTAAAATGGATTTGGAGCATGGAGACGATTATCTCGGGATTGCAAGATAACCAAACAAAACTTTTAGTGGATTTCTACTTATTTTATTAAATATCATCTCCACCAAACAGGACAAGCTTGCATGTGTTATAGTTTTGGAGAAAAATGTGTTCATTTCATGTATGCGCAAAATGCCTTTGAAATGGCTTTAAAATGGATTTGGAGCATGGAGACGATTATCTCAGGATGGCAATATAAACAAACGAAACTTTTAGTAGATTTCTACTTATTTTATTAAATATTATCTCCACCAAACAGGACAAGCTTGCATCTGTTATAGTTTAGGAGAAAAATGTGTTCATTTCATGTATGCGCGAAATGCCTTAAAAATGGCTTTAAAATGGATTTGGAGCATGGAGACGATTATCTCGAGATTGCAAGATAACCAAACAAAACTTTTAGTGGATTTCTACTTATTTTATTAAATATCATCTCCACCAAACAGGACAAGCTTGCATGTGTTATAGTTTTGGAGAAAAATGTGTTCATTTCATGTATGCGCAAAATGCCTTTGAAATGGCTTTAAAATGGATTTGGAGCATGGAGACGTTTATCTCAGGATGGCAATATAAACAAACGAAACTTTTAGTAGATTTCTACTTATTTTATTAAATATTATCTCCACCAAACAGGACAAGCTTGCATCTGTTATAGTTTTGGAGAAAAATGTGTTCATTTCATGTATGCGCGAAATGCCTTAAAAATGGCTTTAAAATGGATTTGGAGCATGGAGACGATTATCTCGGGATTGCAAGATAACCAAACAAAACTTTTAGTGGATTTCTACTTATTTTATTAAATATCATCTCCACCAAACAGGACAAGCTTGCATCTGTTATAGTTTTGGAGAAAAATGTGTTCATTTCATGTATGCGCGAAATGCCTTAAAAATGGCTTTACAATGGATTTGGAGCATGGAGACGATTATCTCGGGATTGCAAGATAACCAAACAAAACTTTTAGTGGATTTCTACTTATTTTATTAAATATCATCTCCACCAAACAGGACAAGTTTGCATCTGTTATAGTTTTGGAGAAAAATGTGTTCATTTCATGTATGCGCGAAATGCCTTAAAAATGGCTTTAAAATGGATTTGGAGCATGGAGACGATTATCTCGGGATTGCAAGATAACCAAACAAAACTTTTAGTGGATTTCTACTTATTTTATTAAATATCATCTCCACCAAACAGGACAAGCTTGCATGTGTTATAGTTTTGGAGAAAAATGTGTTCATTTCATGTATGCGCAAAATGCCTTTGAAATGGCTTTAAAATGGATTTGGAGCATGAAGACGATTATCTCAGGATGGCAATATAAACAAACGAAACTTTTAGTAGATTTCTACTTATTTTATTAAATATTATCTCCACCAAACAGGACAAGCTTGCATCTGTTATAGTTTTGGAGAAAAATGTGTTCATTTCATGTATGCGCGAAATGCCTTAAAAATGGCTTTAAAATGGATTTGGAGCATGGAGACGATTATCTCGGGATTGCAAGATAACCAAACAAAACTTTTAGTGGATTTCTACTTATTTTATTAAATATCATCTCCACCAAACAGGACAAGCTTGCATCTGTTATAGTTTTGGAGAAAAATGTGTTCATTTCATGTATGCGCGAAATGCCTTAAAAATGGCTTTAAAATGGATTTGGAGCATGGAGACGATTATCTCGGGATTGCAAGATAACCAAACAAAACTTTTAGTGGATTTCTACTTATTTTATTAAATATCATCTCCACCAAACAGGACAAGCTTGCATGTGTTATAGTTTTGGAGAAAAATGTGTTCATTTCATGTATGCGCAAAATGCCTTTGAAATGGCTTTAAAATGGATTTGGAGCATGGAGACGATTATCTCAGGATGGCAATATAAACAAACGAAACTTTTAGTAGATTTCTACTTATTTTATTAAATATTATCTCCACCAAACAGGACAAGCTTGCATCTGTTATAGTTTAGGAGAAAAATGTGTTCATTTCATGTATGCGCGAAATGCCTTAAAAATGGCTTTAAAATGGATTTGGAGCATGGAGACGATTATCTCGAGATTGCAAGATAACCAAACAAAACTTTTAGTGGATTTCTACTTATTTTATTAAATATCATCTCCACCAAACAGGACAAGCTTGCATCTGTTATAGTTTTGGAGAAAAATGTGTTCATTTCATGTATGCGCGAAATGCCTTAAAAATGGCTTTAAAATGGATTTGGAGCATGGAGACGATTATCTCGGGATTGCAAGATAACCAAACAAAACTTTTAGTGGATTTCTACTTATTTTATTAAATATCATCTCCACCAAACAGGACAAGCTTGCATCTGTTATAGTTTTGGAGAAAAATGTGTTCATTTCATGTATGCGCGAAATGCCTTAAAAATGGCTTTAAAATGGATTTGGAGCATGGAGACGATTATCTCGGGATTGCAAGATAACCAAACAAAACTTTTAGTGGATTTGTACTTATTTTATTAAATATCATCTCCACCAAACAGGACAAGCTTGCATGTGTTATAGTTTTGGAGAAAAATGTGTTCATTTCATGTATGCGCAAAATGCCTTTGAAATGGCTTTAAAATGGATTTGGAGCATGGAGACGATTATCTCAGGATGGCAATATAAACAAACGAAACTTTTAGTAGATTTCTACTTATTTTATTAAATATTATCTCCACCAAACAGGACAAGCTTGCATCTGTTATAGTTTTGGAGAAAAATGTGTTCATTTCATGTATGCGCGAAATGCCTTAAAAATGGCTTTAAAATGGATTTGGAGCATGGAGACGATTATCTCGGGATTGCAAGATAACCAAACAAAACTTTTAGTGGATTTCTACTTATTTTATTAAATATCATCTCCACCAAACAGGACAAGCTTGCATGTGTTATAGTTTTGGAGAAAAATGTGTTCATTTCATGTATGCGCAAAATGCCTTTGAAATGGCTTTAAAATGGATTTGGAGCATGGAGACGATTATCTCAGGATGGCAATATAAACAAACGAAACTTTTAGTAGATTTCTACTTATTTTATTAAATATCATCTCCACCAAACAGGACAAGCTTGCATGTGTTATAGTTTTGGAGAAAAATGTGTTCATTTCATGTATGCGCAAAATGCCTTTGAAATGGCTTTAAAATGGATTTGGAGCATGGAGACGATTATCTCAGGATGGCAATATAAACAAACGAAACTTTTAGTAGATTTCTACTTATTTTATTAAATATTATCTCCACCAAACAGGACAAGCTTGCATCTGTTATAGTTTTGGAGAAAAATGTGTTCATTTCATGTATGCGCGAAATGCCTTAAAAATGGCTTTAAAATGGATTTGGAGCATGGAGACGATTATCTCGGGATTGCAAGATAGCCAAACAAAACTTTTAGTGGATTTCTACTTATTTTATTAAATATCATCTCCACCAAACAGGACAAGCTTGCATGTGTTATAGTTTTGGAGAAAAATGTGTTCATTTCATGTATGCGCAAAATGCCTTTGAAATGGCTTTAAAATGGATTTGGAGCATGGAGACGATTATCTCAGGATGGCAATATAAACAAACGAAACTTTTAGTAGATTTCTACTTATTTTATTAAATATTATCTCCACCAAACAGGACAAGCTTGCATCTGTTATAGTTTTGGAGAAAAATGTGTTCATTTCATGTATGCGCGAAATGCCTTAAAAATGGCTTTAAAATGGATTTGGAGCATGGAGACGATTATCTCGGGATTGCAAGATAACCAAACAAAACTTTTAGTGGATTTCTACTTATTTTATTAAATATCATCTCCACCAAACAGGACAAGCTTGCATCTGTTATAGTTTTGGAGAAAAATGTGTTCATTTCATGTATGCGCGAAATGCCTTAAAAATGGCTTTAAAATGGATTTGGAGCATGGAGACGATTATCTCGGGATTGCAAGATAACCAAACAAAACTTTTAGTGGATTTCTACTTATTTTATTAAATATCATCTCCACCAAACAGGACAAGCTTGCATGTGTTATAGTTTTGGAGAAAAATGTGTTCATTTCATGTATGCGCAAAATGCCTTTGAAATGGCTTTAAAATGGATTTGGAGCATGGAGACGATTATCTCAGGATGGCAATATAAACAAACGAAACTTTTAGTAGATTTCTACTTATTTTATTAAATATTATCTCCACCAAACAGGACAAGCTTGCATCTGTTATAGTTTTGGAGAAAAATGTGTTCATTTCATGTATGCGCGAAATGCCTTAAAAATGGCTTTAAATGGATTTGGAGCATGGAGACGATTATCTCGGGATTGCAAGATAACCAAACAAAACTTTTAGTGGATTTCTACTTATTTTATTAAATATCATCTCCACCAAACAGGACAAGCTTGCATCTGTTATAGTTTTGGAGAAAAATGTGTTCATTTCATGTATGCGCGAAATGCCTTAAAAATGGCTTTAAAATGGATTTGGAGCATGGAGACGATTATCTCGGGATTGCAAGATAACCAAACAAAACTTTTAGTGGATTTCTACTTATTTTATTAAATATCATCTCCACCAAACAGGACAAGCTTGCATCTGTTATAGTTTTGGAGAAAAATGTGTTCATTTCATGTATGCGCGAAATGCCTTAAAAATGGCTTTAAAATGGATTTGGAGCATGGAGACGATTATCTCGGGATTGCAAGATAACCAAACAAAACTTTTAGTGGATTTCTACTTATTTTATTAAATATCATCTCCACCAAACAGGACAAGCTTGCATGTGTTATAGTTTTGGAGAAAAATGTGTTCATTTCATGTATGCGCAAAATGCCTTTGAAATGGCTTTAAAATGGATTTGGAGCATGGAGACGATTATCTCAGGATGGCAATATAAACAAACGAAACTTTTAGTAGATTTCTACTTATTTTATTAAATATTATCTCCACCAAACAGGACAAGCTTGCATCTGTTATAGTTTTGGAGAAAAATGTGTTCATTTCATGTATGCGCGAAATGCCTTAAAAATGGCTTTAAAATGGATTTGGAGCATGGAGACGATTATCTCGGGATTGCAAGATAACCAAACAAAACTTTTAGTGGATTTCTACTTATTTTATTAAATATCATCTCCACCAAACAGGACAAGCTTGCATCTGTTATAGTTTTGGAGAAAAATGTGTTCATTTCATGTATGCGCGAAATGCCTTAAAAATGGCTTTAAAATGGATTTGGAGCATGGAGACGATTATCTCGAGATTGCAAGATAACCAAACAAAACTTTTAGTGGATTTCTACTTATTTTATTAAATATCATCTCCACCAAACAGGACAAGCTTGCATGTGTTATAGTTTTGGAGAAAAATGTGTTCATTTCATGTATGCGCAAAATGCCTTTGAAATGGCTTTAAAATGGATTTGGAGCATGGAGACGATTATCTCAGGATGGCAATATAAACAAACGAAACTTTTAGTAGATTTCTACTTATTTTATTAAATATTATCTCCACCAAACAGGACAAGCTTGCATCTGTTATAGTTTTGGAGAAAAATGTGTTCATTTCATGTATGCGCGAAATGCCTTAAAAATGGCTTTAAAATGGATTTGGAGCATGGAGACGATTATCTCGGG
Organism: Anomaloglossus baeobatrachus; assembly: GCF_048569485.1. NCBI lineage: Eukaryota > Metazoa > Chordata > Amphibia > Anura > Aromobatidae > Anomaloglossus > Anomaloglossus baeobatrachus. The sequence continues at coordinate 120,092 of NW_027442187.1, read as the reverse complement.
ATTGCAAGATAACCAAACAAAACTTTTAGTGGATTTATACTTATTTTATTAAATATCATCTCCACCAAACAGGACAAGCTTGCATCTGTTATAGTTTTGGAGAAAAATGTGTTCATTTCATGTATGCGCGAAATGCCTTAAAAATGGCTTTAAAATGGATTTGGAGCATGGAGACGATTATCTCGGGATTGCAAGATAACCAAACAAAACTTTTAGTGGATTTCTACTTATTTTATTAAATATCATCTCCACCAAACAGGACAAGCTTGCATGTGTTATAGTTTTGGAGAAAAATGTGTTCATTTCATGTATGCGCAAAATGCCTTTGAAATGGCTTTAAAATGGATTTGGAGCATGGAGACGATTATCTCAGGATGGCAATATAAACAAACGAAACTTTTAGTAGATTTCTACTTATTTTATTAAATATTATCTCCACCAAACAGGACAAGCTTGCATCTGTTATAGTTTTGGAGAAAAATGTGTTCATTTCATGTATGCGCGAAATGCCTTAAAAATGGCTTTAAAATGGATTTGGAGCATGGAGACGATTATCTCGGGATTGCAAGATAACCAAACAAAACTTTTAGTGGATTTCTACTTATTTTATTAAATATCATCTCCACCAAACAGGACAAGCTTGCATCTGTTATAGTTTTGGAGAAAAATGTGTTCATTTCATGTATGCGCGAAATGCCTTAAAAATGGCTTTAAAATGGATTTGGAGCATGGAGACGATTATCTCGGGATTGCAAGATAACCAAACAAAACTTTTAGTGGATTTCTACTTATTTTATTAAATATCATCTCCACCAAACAGGACAAGCTTGCATGTGTTATAGTTTTGGAGAAAAATGTGTTCATTTCATGTATGCGCGAAATGCCTTAAAAATGGCTTTAAAATGGATTTGGAGCATGGAGACGATTATCTCGGGATTGCAAGATAACCAAACAAAACTTTTAGTGGATTTCTACTTATTTTATTAAATATCATCTCCACCAAACAGGACAAGCTTGCATGTGTTATAGTTTTGGAGAAAAATGTGTTCATTTCATGTATGCGCAAAATGCCTTTGAAATGGCTTTAAATTGGATTTGGAGCATGGAGACGATTATCTCAGGATGGCAATATAAACAAACGAAACTTTTAGTAGATTTCTACTTATTTTATTAAATATTATCTCCACCAAACAGGACAAGCTTGCATCTGTTATAGTTTTGGAGAAAAATGTGTTCATTTCATGTATGCGCGAAATGCCTTAAAAATGGCTTTAAAATGGATTTGGAGCATGGAGACGATTATCTCGGGATTGCAAGATAACCAAACAAAACTTTTAGTGGATTTCTACTTATTTTATTAAATATCATCTCCACCAAACAGGACAAGCTTGAATCTGTTATAGTTTTGGAGAAAAATGTGTTCATTTCATGTATGCGCGAAATGCCTTAAAAATGGCTTTAAAATGGATTTGGAGCATGGAGACGATTATCTCGGGATTGCAAGATAACCAAACAAAACTTTTAGTGGATTTCTACTTATTTTATTAAATATCATCTCCACCAAACAGGACAAGCTTGCATCTGTTATAGTTTTGGAGAAAAATGTGTTCATTTCATGTATGCGCGAAATGCCTTAAAAATGGCTTTAAAATGGATTTGGAGCATGGAGACGATTATCTCGGGATTGCAATATAACCAAACAAAACTTTTAGTGGATTTCTACTTATTTTATTAAATATCATCTCCACCAAACAGGACAAGCTTGCATCTGTTACAGTTTTGGAGAAAAATGTGTTCATTTCATGTATGCGCGAAATGCCTTAAAAATGGCTTTAAAATGGATTTGGAGCATGGAGACGATTATCTCGGGATTGCAAGATAACCAAACAAAACTTTTAGTGGATTTCTACTTATTTTATTAAATATCATCTCCACCAAACAGGACAAGCTTGCATCTGTTATAGTTTTGGAGAAAAATGTGTTCATTTCATGTATGCGCGAAATGCCTTAAAAATGGCTTTACAATGGATTTGGAGCATGGAGACGATTATCTCGGGATTGCAAGATAACCAAACAAAACTTTTAGTGGATTTCTACTTATTTTATTAAATATCATCTCCACCAAACAGGACAAGCTTGCATCTGTTATAGTTTTGGAGAAAAATGTGTTCATTTCATGTATGCGCGAAATGCCTTAAAAATGGCTTTAAAATGGATTTGGAGCATGGAGACGATTATCTCGGGATTGCAAGATAACCAAACAAAACTTTTAGTGGATTTCTACTTATTTTATTAAATATCATCTCCACCAAACAGGACAAGCTTGCATGTGTTATAGTTTTGGAGAAAAATGTGTTCATTTCATGTATGCGCAAAATGCCTTTGAATTGGTTTTTAAATGGATTTGGAGCATGGAGACGATTATCTCGGGATTGCAAGATAACCAAACAAAACTTTTAGTGGATTTCTACTTATTTTATTAAATATCATCTCCACCAAACAGGACAAGCTTGCATCTGTTATAGTTTTGGAGAAAAATGTGTTCATTTCATGTATGCGCGAAATGCCTTAAAAATGGCTTTAAAATGGATTTGGAGCATGGAGACGATTATCTCGGGATTGCAAGATAACCAAACAAAACTTTTAGTGGATTTCTACTTATTTTATTAAATATCATCTCCACCAAACAGGACAAGCTTGCATCTGTTATAGTTTTGGAGAAAAATGTGTTCATTTCATGTATGCGCGAAATGCCTTAAAAATGGCTTTAAAATGGATTTGGAGCATGGAGACGATTATCTCGGGATTGGAAGATAACCAAACAAAACTTTTAGTGGATTTCTACTTATTTTATTAAATATCATTTCCACCAAACAGGACAAGCTTGCATCTGTTATAGTTTTGGAGAAAAATGTGTTCATTTCATGTATGCGCGAAATGCCTTAAAAATGGCTTTAAAATGGATTTGGAGCATGGAGACGATTATCTCGGGATTGCAAGATAACCAAACAAAACTTTTAGTGGATTTCTACTTATTTTATTAAATATCATCTCCACCAAACAGGACAAGCTTGCATGTGTTATAGTTTTGGAGAAAAATGTGTTCATTTCATGTATGCGCAAAATGCCTTTGAAATGGCTTTAAAATGGATTTGGAGCATGGAGACGATTATCTCAGGATGGCCATATAAACAAACGAAACTTTTAGTAGATTTCTACTTATTTTATTAAATATTATCTCCACCAAACAGGACAAGCTTGCATCTGTTATAGTTTTGGAGAAAAATGTGTTCATTTCATGTATGCGCGAAATGCCTTAAAAATGGCTTTAAAATGGATTTGGAGCATGGAGACGATTATCTCGGGATTGCAAGATAACCAAACAAAACTTTTAGTGGATTTCTACTTATTTTATTAAATATCATCTCCACCAAACAGGACAAGCTTGCATCTGTTATAGTTTTGGAGAAAAATGTGTTCATTTCATGTATGCGCGAAATGCCTTAAAAATGGCTTTAAAATGGATTTGGAGCATGGAGACGATTATCTCGGGATTGCAAGATAACCAAACAAAACTTTTAGTGGATTTCTACTTATTTTATTAAATATCATCTCCACCAAACAGGACAAGCTTGCATCTGTTATAGTTTTGGAGAAAAATGTGTTCATTTCATGTATGCGCGAAATGCCTTAAAAATGGCTTTAAAATGGATTTGGAGCATGGAGACGATTATCTCGGGATTGCAAGATAACCAAACAAAACTTTTAGTGGATTTCTACTTATTTTATTAAATATCATCTCCACCAAACAGGACAAGCTTGCATGTGTTATAGTTTTGGAGAAAAATGTGTTCATTTCATGTATGCGCAAAATGCCTTTGAAATGGCTTTAAAATGGATTTGGAGCATGGAGACGATTATCTCGGGATTGCAAGATAACCAAACAAAACTTTTAGTGGATTTCTACTTATTTTATTAAATATCATCTCCACCAAACAGGACAAGCTTGCATCTGTTATAGTTTTGGAGAAAAATGTGTTCATTTCATGTATGCGCGAAATGCCTTAAAAATGGCTTTAAAATGTATTTGGAGCATGGAGACGATTATCTCGGGATTGCAAGATAACCAAACAAAACTTTTAGTGGATTTCTACTTATTTTATTAAATATCATCTCCACCAAACAGGACAAGCTTGCATCTGTTATAGTTTTGGAGAAAAATGTGTTCATTTCATGTATGCGCGAAATGCCTTAAAAATGGCTTTAAAATGGATTTGGAGCATGGAGACGATTATCTCGGGATTGCAAGATAACCAAACAAAACTTTTAGTGGATTTCTACTTATTTTATTAAATTTCATTTCCACCAAACAGGACAAGCTTGCATCTGTTATAGTTTTGGAGAAAAATGTGTTCATTTCATGTATGCGCGAAATGCCTTAAAATGGCTTTAAAATGGATTTGGAGCATGGAGACGATTATCTCGGGATTGCAAGATAACCAAACAAAACTTTTAGTGGATTTCTACTTATTTTATTAAATATCATCTCCACCAAACAGGACAAGCTTGCATCTGTTATAGTTTTGGAGAAAAATGTGTTCATTTCATGTATGCGCAAAATGCCTTTGAAATGGCTTTAAAATGGATTTGGAGCATGGAGACGATTATCTCAGGATGGCAATATAAACAAACGAAACTTTTAGTAGATTTCTACTTATTTTATTAAATATTATCTCCACCAAACAGGACAAGCTTGCATCTGTTATAGTTTTGGAGAAAAATGTGTTCATTTCATGTATGCGCGAAATGCCTTAAAAATGGCTTTAAAATGGATTTGGAGCATGGAGACGATTATCTCGGGATTGCAAGATAACCAAACAAAACTTTTAGTGGATATCTACTTATTTTATTAAATATCATCTCCACCAAACAGGACAAGCTTGCATCTGTTATAGTTTTGGAGAAAAATGTGTTCATTTCATGTATGCGCGAAATGCCTTAAAAATGGCTTTAAAATGGATTTGGAGCATGGAGACGATTATCTCGGGATTGCAATATAACCAAACAAAACTTTTAGTGGATTTCTACTTATTTTATTAAATATCATCTCCACCAAACTGGACAAGCTTGCATCTGTTATAGTTTTGGAGAAAAATGTGTTCATTTCATGTATGCGCGAAATGCCTTAAAAATGGCTTTAAAATGGATTTGGAGCATGGAGACGATTATCTCAGGATTGCAAGATAACCAAACAAAACTTTTAGTGGATTTCTACTTATTTTATTAAATATCATCTCCACCAAACAGGACAAGCTTGCATCTGTTATAGTTTTGGAGAAAAATGTGTTCATTTCATGTATGCGCGAAATGCCTTAAAAATGGCTTTAAAATGGATTTGGAGCATGGAGACGATTATCTCGGGATTGCAAGATAACCAAACAAAACTTTTAGTGGATTTCTACTTATTTTATTAAATATCATCTCCACCAAACAGGACAAGCTTGCATCTGTTATAGTTTTGGAGAAAAATGTGTTCATTTCATGTATGCGCGAAATGCCTTAAAAATGGCTTTAAAATGGATTTGGAGCATGGAGACGATTATCTCGGGATTGCAAGATAACCAAACAAAACTTTTAGTGGATTTCTACTTATTTTATTAAATATCATCTCCACCAAACAGGACAAGCTTGCATGTGTTATAGTTTTGGAGAAAAATGTGTTCATTTCATGTATGCGCAAAATGCCTTTGAAATGGCTTTAAAATGGATTTGGAGCATGGAGACGATTATCTCAGGATGGCAATATAAACAAACGAAACTTTTAGTAGATTTCTACTTATTTTATTAAATATTATCTCCACCAAACAGGACAAGCTTGCATCTGTTATAGTTTTGGAGAAAAATGTGTTCATTTCATGTATGCGCGAAATACCTTAAAAATGGCTTTAAAATGGATTTGGAGCATGGAGACGATTATCTCGGGATTGCAAGATAACCAAACAAAACTTTTAGTGGATTTCTACTTATTTTATTAAATATCATCTCCACCAAACAGGACAAGCTTGCATCTGTTATAGTTTTGGAGAAAAATGTGTTCATTTCATGTATGCGCGAAATGCCTTAAAAATGGCTTTAAAATGGATTTGGAGCATGGAGACGATTATCTCGGTATTGCAAGATAACCAAACAAAACTTTTAGTGGATTTCTACTTATTTTATTAAATATCATCTCCACCAAACAGGACAAGCTTGCATCTGTTATAGTTTTGGAGAAAAATGTGTTCATTTCATGTATGCGCGAAATGCCTTAAAAATGGCTTTAAAATGGATTTGGAGCATGGAGACGATTATCTCGGGATTGCAAGATAACCAAACAAAACTTTTAGTGGATTTCTACTTATTTTATTAAATATCATCTCCACCAAACAGGACAAGCTTGCATCTGTTATAGTTTTGGAGAAAAATGTGTTCATTTCATGTATGCGCGAAATGCCTTAAAAATGGCTTTAAAATGGATTTGGAGCATGGAGACGATTATCTCGGGATTGCAAGATAACCAAACAAAACTTTTAGTGGATTTCTACTTATTTTATTAAATATCATCTCCACCAAACAGGACAAGCTTGCATCTGGTATAGTTTTGGAGAAAAATGTGTTCATTTCATGTATGCGCGAAATGCCTTAAAAATGGCTTTAAAATAGATTTGGAGCATGGAGACGATTATCTCGGGATTGCAAGATAACCAAACAAAACTTTTAGTGGATTTCTACTTATTTTATTAAATTTCATCTCCACCAAACAGGACAAGCTTGCATCTGTTATAGTTTTGGAGAAAAATGTGTTCATTTCATGTATGCGCGAAATGCCTTAAAAATGGCTTTAAAATGGATTTGGAGCATGGAGACGATTATCTCGGGATTGCAAGATAACCAAAAAAAATTTTAGTGGATTTCTACTTATTTTATTAAATATCATCTCCACCAAACAGGACAAGCTTGCATGTGTTATAGTTTTGGAGAAAAATGTGTTCATTTCATGTATGCGCAAAATGCCTTTGAAATGGCTTTAAAATGGATTTGGAGCATGGAGACGATTATCTCAGGATGGCAATATAAACAAACGAAACTTTTAGTAGATTTCTACTTATTTTATTAAATATTATCTTCACCAAACAGGACAAGCTTGCATCTGTTATAGTTTTGGAGAAAAATGTGTTCATTTCAATGTATGCGCGAAATGCCTTAAAAATGGCTTTAAAATGGATTTGGAGCATGGAGACGATTATCTCGGGATTGCAAGATAACCAAACAAAACTTTTAGTGGATTTCTACTTATTTTATTAAATATCATCTCCACCAAACAGGACAAGCTTGCATCTGTTATAGTTTTGGAGAAAAATGTGTTCATTTCATGTATGCGCGAAATGCCTTAAAAATGGCTTTAAAATGGATTTGGAGCATGGAGACGATTATCTCGGGATTGCAATATAACCAAACAAAACTTTTAGTGGATTTCTACTTATTTTATTAAATATCATCTCCACCAAACAGGACAAGCTTGCATCTGGTATAGTTTTGGAGAAAAATGTGTTCATTTCATGTATGCGCGAAATGCCTTAAAAATGGCTTTAAAATGGATTTGGAGCATGGAGACGATTATCTCGGGATTGCAAGATAACCAAACAAAACTTTTAGTGGATTTCTACTTATTTTATTAAATATCATCTCCACCAAACAGGACAAGCTTGCATCTGTTATAGTTTTGGAGAAAAATGTGTTCATTTCATGTATGCGCGAAATGCCTTAAAAATGGCTTTAAAATGGATTTGGAGCATGGAGACGATTATCTCGGGATTGCAAGATAACCAAACAAAACTTTTAGTGGATTTCTACTTATTTTATTAAATATCATTTCCACCAAACAGGACAAGCTTGCATCTGTTATAGTTTTGGAGAAAAATGTGTTCATTTCATGTATGCGCGAAATGCCTTAAAAATGGCTTTAAAATGGATTTGGAGCATGGAGACGATTATCTCGGGATTGCAAGATAACCAAACAAAACTTTTAGTGGATTTCTACTTATTTTATTAAATATCATCTCCACCAAACAGGACAAGCTTGCATGTGTTATAGTTTTGGAGAAAAATGTGTTCATTTCATGTATGCGCAAAATGCCTTTGAAATGGCTTTAAAATGGATTTGGAGCATGGAGACGATTATCTCAGGATGGCAATATAAACAAACGAAACTTTTAGTAGATTTCTACTTATTTTATTAAATATTATCTCCACCAAACAGGACAAGCTTGCATCTGTTATAGTTTTGGAGAAAAATGTGTTCATTTCATGTATGCGCGAAATGCCTTAAAAATGGCTTTAAAATGGATTTGGAGCATGGAGACGATTATCTCGGGATTGCAAGATAACCAAACAAAACTTTTAGTGGATTTCTACTTATTTTATTAAATATCATCTCCACCAAACAGGACAAGCTTGCATCTGTTATAGTTTTGGAGAAAAATGTGTTCATTTCATGTATGCGCGAAATGCCTTAAAAATGGCTTTAAAATGGATTTGGAGCATGGAGACGATTATCTCGGGATTGCAAGATAACCAAACAAAACTTTTAGTGGATTTCTACTTATTTTATTAAATATCATCTCCACCAAACAGGACAAGCTTGCATGTGTTATAGTTTTGGAGAAAAATGTGTTCATTTCATGTATGCGCAAAATGCCTTTGAAATGGCTTTAAAATGGATTTGGAGCATGGAGACGATTATCTCAGGATGGCAATATAAACAAACGAAACTTTTAGTAGATTTCTACTTATTTTATTAAATATTATCTCCACCAAACAGGACAAGCTTGCATCTGTTATAGTTTTGGAGAAAAATGTGTTCATTTCATGTATGCGCGAAATGCCTTAAAAATGGCTTTAAAATGGATTTGGAGCATGGAGACGATTATCTCGGGATTGCAAGATAACCAAACAAAACTTTTAGTGGATTTCTACTTATTTTATTAAATATCATCTCCACCAAACAGGACAAGCTTGCATCTGTTATAGTTTTGGAGAAAAATGTGTTCATTTCATGTATGCGCGAAATGCCTTAAAAATGGCTTTAAAATGGATTTGGAGCATGGAGACGATTATCTCGGGATTGCAAGATAACCAAACAAAACTTTTAGTGGATTTCTACTTATTTTATTAAATATCATCTCCACCAAACAGGACAAGCTTGCATCTGTTATAGTTTTGGAGAAAAATGTGTTCATTTCATGTATGCGCGAAATGCCTTAAAAATGGCTTTAAAATGGATTTGGAGCATGGAGACGATTATCTCGGGATTGCAAGATAACCAAACAAAACTTTTAGTGGATTTCTACTTATTTTATTAAATATCATCTCCACCAAACAGGACAAGCTTGCATCTGTTATAGTTTTGGAGAAAAATGTGTTCATTTCATGTATGCGCGAAATGCCTTAAAAATGGCTTTAAAATGGATTTGGAGCATGGAGACGATTATCTCGGGATTGCAAGATAACCAAACAAAACTTTTAGTGGATTTCTACTTATTTTATTAAATTTCTTCTCCACCAAACAGGACAAGCTTGCATCTGTTATAGTTTTGGAGAAAAATGTGTTCATTTCATGTATGCGCGAAATGCCTTAAAAATGGCTTTAAAATGGATTTGGAGCATGGAGACGATTATCTCGGGATTGCAAGATAACCAAAAAAAATTTTAGTGGATTTCTACTTATTTTATTAAATATCATCTCCACCAAACAGGACAAGCTTGCATGTGTTATAGTTTTGGAGAAAAATGTGTTCATTTCATGTATGCGCAAAATGCCTTTGAAATGGCTTTAAAATGGATTTGGAGCATGGAGACGATTATCTCAGGATGGCAATATAAACAAACGAAACTTTTAGTAGATTTCTACTTATTTTATTAAATATTATCTTCACCAAACAGGACAAGCTTGCATCTGTTATAGTTTTGGAGAAAAATGTGTTCATTTCAATGTATGCGCGAAATGCCTTAAAAATGGCTTTAAAATGGATTTGGAGCATGGAGACGATTATCTCGGGATTGCAAGATAACCAAACAAAACTTTTAGTGGATTTCTACTTATTTTATTAAATATCATCTCCACCAAACAGGACAAGCTTGCATCTGTTATAGTTTTGGAGAAAAATGTGTTCATTTCATGTATGCGCGAAATGCCTTAAAAATGGCTTTAAAATGGATTTGGAGCATGGAGACGATTATCTCGGGATTGCAATATAACCAAACAAAACTTTTAGTGGATTTCTACTTATTTTATTAAATATCATCTCCACCAAACAGGACAAGCTTGCATCTGTTATAGTTTTGGAGAAAAATGTGTTCATTTCATGTATGCGCGAAATGCCTTAAAAATGGCTTTAAAATGGATTTGGAGCATGGAGACGATTATCTCGGGATTGCAAGATAACCAAACAAAACTTTTAGTGGATTTCTACTTATTTTATTAAATATCATCTCCACCAAACAGGACAAGCTTGCATCTGTTATAGTTTTGGAGAAAAATGTGTTCATTTCATGTATGCGCGAAATGCCTTAAAAATGGCTTTAAAATGGATTTGGAGCATGGAGACGATTATCTCGGGATTGCAAGATAACCAAACAAAACTTTTAGTGGATTTCTACTTATTTTATTAAATATCATCTCCACCAAACAGGACAAGCTTGCATCTGTTATAGTTTTGGAGAAAAATGTGTTCATTTCATGTATGCGCGAAATGCCTTAAAAATGGCTTTAAAATGGATTTGGAGCATGGAGACGATTATCTCGGGATTGCAAGATAACCAAACAAAACTTTTAGTGGATTTCTACTTATTTTATTAAATATCATCTCCACCAAACAGGACAAGCTTGCATCTGTTATAGTTTTGGAGAAAAATGTGTTCATTTCATGTATGCGCAAAATGCCTTTGAAATGGCTTTAAAATGGATTTGGAGCATGGAGACGATTATCTCAGGATGGCAATATAAACAAACGAAACTTTTAGTAGATTTCTACTTATTTTATTAAATATTATCTCCACCAAACAGGACAAGCTTGCATCTGATAGTTTTGGAGAAAAATGTGTTCATTTCATGTATGCGCGAAATGCCTTAAAAATGGCTTTAAAATGGATTTGGAGCATGGAGACGATTATCTCGGGATTGCAAGATAACCAAACAAACTTTTAGTGGATTTCTACTTATTTTATTAAATATCATCTCCACCAAACAGGACAAGCTTGCATCTGTTATAGTTTTGGAGAAAAATGTGTTCATTTCATGTATGTGCGAAATGCCTTAAAAATGGCTTTAAAATGGATTTGGAGCATGGAGACGATTATCTCGGGATTGCAATATAACCAAACAAAACTTTTAGTGGATTTCTACTTATTTTATTAAATATCATCTCCACCAAACAGGACAAGCTTGCATCTGTTATAGTTTTGGAGAAAAATGTGTTCATTTCATGTATGCGCGAAATGCCTTAAAAATGGCTTTAAAATGGATTTGGAGCATGGAGACGATTATCTCGGGATTGCAAGATAACCAAACAAAACTTTTAGTGGATTTCTACTTATTTTATTAAATATTATCTCCACCAAACAGGACAAGCTTGCATCTGTTATAGTTTTGGAGAAAAATGTGTTCATTTCATGTATGCGCGAAATGCCTTAAAAATGGCTTTAAAATGGATTTGGAGCATGGAGACGATTATCTCGGGATTGCAAGATAACCAAACAAAACTTTTAGTGGATTTCTACTTATTTTATTAAATATCATCTCCACCAAACAGGACAAGCTTGCATCTGTTATAGTTTTGGAGAAAAATGTGTTCATTTCATGTATGCGCGAAATGCCTTAAAAATGGCTTTAAAATGGATTTGGAGCATGGAGACGATTATCTCGGGATTGCAAGATAACCAAACAAAACTTTTAGTGGATTTCTACTTATTTTATTAAATATCATCTCCACCAAACAGGACAAGCTTGCATCTGTTATAGTTTTGGAGAAAAATGTGTTCATTTCATGTATGCGCGAAATGCCTTAAAAATGGCTTTAAAATGGATTTGGAGCATGGAGACGATTATCTCGGGATTGCAAGATAACCAAACAAAACTTTTAGTGGATTTCTACTTATTTTATTAAATATCATCTCCACCAAACAGGACAAGCTTGCATCTGTTATAGTTTTGGAGAAAAATGTGTTCATTTCATGTATGCGCGAAATGCCTTAAAAATGGCTTTAAAATGGATTTGGAGCATGGAGACGATTATCTCGGGATTGCAATATAACCAAACAAAACTTTTAGTGGATTTCTACTTATTTTATTAAATATCATCTCCACCAAACAGGACAAGCTTGCATCTGTTATAGTTTTGGAGAAAAATGTGTTCATTTCATGTATGCGCGAAATGCCTTAAAAATGGCTTTAAAATGGATTTGGAGCATGGAGACGATTATCTCGGGATTGCAAGATAACCAAACAAAACTTTTAGTGGATTTCTACTTATTTTATTAAATATCATCTCCACCAAACAGGACAAGCTTGCATCTGTTATAGTTTTGGAGAAAAATGTGTTCATTTCATGTATGCGCGAAATGCCTTAAAAATGGCTTTAAAATGGATTTGGAGCATGGAGACGATTATCTCGGGATTGCAATATAACCAAACAAAACTTTTAGTGGATTTCTACTTATTTTATTAAATATCATCTCCACCAAACAGGACAAGCTTGCATCTGTTATAGTTTTGGAGAAAAATGTGTTCATTTCATGTATGCGCGAAATGCCTTAAAAATGGCTTTAAAATGGATTTGGAGCATGGAAACGATTATCTCGGGATTGCAAGATAACCAAACAAAACTTTTAGTGGATTTCTACTTATTTTATTAAATATCATCTCCACCAAACAGGACAAGCTTGCATCTGTTATAGTTTTGGAGAAAAATGTGTTCATTTCATGTATGCGCGAAATGCCTTAAAAATGGCTTTAAAATGGATTTGGAGCATGGAGACGATTATCTCGGGATTGCAAGATAACCAAACAAAACTTTTAGTGGATTTTTACTTATTTTATTAAATATCATCTCCACCAAACAGGACAAGCTTGCATCTGTTATAGTTTTGGAGAAAAATGTGTTCATTTCATGTATGCGCGAAATGCCTTAAAAATGGCTTTAAAATGGATTTGGAGCATGGAGACGATTATCTCGGGATTGCAAGATAACCAAACAAAACTTTTAGTGGATTTCTACTTATTTTATTAAATATCATCTCCACCAAACAGGACAAGCTTGCATCTGTTATAGTTTTGGAGAAAAATGTGTTCATTTCATGTATGCGCGAAATGCCTTAAAAATGGCTTTAAAATGGATTTGGAGCATGGAGACGATTATCTCGGGATTGCAATATAACCAAACAAAACTTTTAGTGGATTTCTACTTATTTTATTAAATATCATCTCCACCAAACAGGACAAGCTTGCATCTGTTATAGTTTTGGAGAAAAATGTGTTCATTTCATGTATGCGCGAAATGCCTTAAAAATGGCTTTAAAATGGATTTGGAGCATGGAGACGATTATCTCGGGATTGCAAGATAACCAAACAAAACTTTTAGTGGATTTCTACTTATTTTATTAAATATCATCTCCACCAAACAGGACAAGCTTGCATCTGTTATAGTTTTGGAGAAAAATGTGTTCATTTCATGTATGCGCGAAATGCCTTAAAAATGGCTTTAAAATGGATTTGGAGCATGGAGACGATTATCTCGGGACTGCAAGATAACCAAACAAAACTTTTAGTGGATTTCTACTTATTTTAATAAATATCATCTCCACCAAACAGGACAAGCTTGCATCTGTTATAGTTTTGGAGAAAAATGTGTTCATTTCATGTATGCGCGAAATGCCTTAAAAATGGCTTTAAAATGGATTTGGAGCATGGAGACGATTATCTCGGGATTGCAATATAACCAAACAAAACTTTTAGTGGATTTCTACTTATTTTATTAAATATCATCTCCACCAAACAGGACAAGCTTGCATCTGTTATAGTTTTGGAGAAAAATGTGTTCATTTCATGTATGCGCGAAATGCCTTAAAAATGGCTTTAAAATGGATTTGGAGCATGGAGACGATTATCTCGGGATTGCAAGATAACCAAACAAAACTTTTAGTGGATTTCTACTTATTTTATTAAATATCATCTCCACCAAACAGGACAAGCTTGCATCTGTTATAGTTTTGGAGAAAAATGTGTTCATTTCATGTATGCGCGAAATGCCTTAAAAATGGCTTTAAAATGGATTTGGAGCATGGAGACGATTATCTCGGGATTGCAAGATAACCAAACAAAACTTTTAGTGGATTTCTACTTATTTTATTAAATATCATCTCCACCAAACAGGACAAGCTTGCATCTGTTATAGTTTTGGAGAAAAATGTGTTCATTTCATGTATGCGCGAAATGCCTTAAAAATGGCTTTAAAATGGATTTGGAGCATGGAGACAATTATCTCGGGATTGCAAGATAACCAAACAAAACTTTTAGTGGATTTCTACTTATTTTATTAAATATCATCTCCACCAAACAGGACAAGCTTGCATCTGTTATAGTTTTGGAGAAAAATGTGTTCATTTCATGTATGCGCGAAATGCCTTAAAAATGGCTTTAAAATGGATTTGGAGCATGGAGACGATTATCTCGGGACTGCAAGATAACCAAACAAAACTTTTAGTGGATTTCTACTTATTTTAATAAATATCATCTCCACCAAACAGGACAAGCTTGCATCTGTTATAGTTTTGGAGAAAAATGTGTTCATTTCATGTATGCGCGAAATGCCTTAAAAATGGCTTTAAAATGGATTTGGAGCATGGAGACGATTATCTCGGGATTGCAAGATAACCAAACAAAACTTTTAGTGGATTTCTACTTATTTTATTAAATATCATCTCCACCAAACAGGACAAGCTTGCATGTGTTATAGTTTTGGAGAAAAATGTGTTCATTTCATGTATGCGCAAAATGCCTTTGAAATAACTTTAAAATGGATTTGGAGCATGGAGACGATTATCTCGGGATTGCAAGATAACCAAACAAAACTTTTAGTGGATTTCTACTTATTTTATTAAATATCATCTCCACCAAACAGGACAAGCTTGCATGTGTTATAGTTTTGGAGAAAAATGTGTTCATTTCATGTATGCGCGAAATGCCTTAAAAATGGCTTTAAAATGGATTTGGAGCATGGAGACGATTATCTCGGGATTGCAAGATAACCAAACAAAACTTTTAGTGGATTTCTACTTATTTTATTAAATATCATCTCCACCAAACAGGACAAGCTTGCATCTGTTATAGTTTTGGAGAAAAATGTGTTCATTTCATGTATGCGCGAAATGCCTTAGAAATGGCTTTAAAATGGATTTGGAGCATGGAGACGATTATCTCGGGATTGCAAGATAACCAAACAAAACTTTTAGTGGATTTCTACTTATTTTATTAAATATCATCTCCACCAAACAGGACAAGCTTGCATGTGTTATAGTTTTGGAGAAAAATGTGTTCATTTCATGTATGCGCAAAATGCCTTTGAAATGGCTTTAAAATGGATTTGGAGCATGGAGACGATTATCTCGGGATTGCAAGATAACCAAACAAAACTTTTAGTGGATTTCTACTTATTTTATTAAATATCATCTCCACCAAACAGGACAAGCTTGCATCTGTTATAGTTTTGGAGAAAAATGTGTTCATTTCATGTATGCGCGAAATGCCTTAAAAATGGCTTTAAAATGGATTTGGAGCATGGAGACGATTATCTCGGGATTGCAAGATAACCAAACAAAACTTTTAGTGGATTTCTACTTATTTTATTAAATATCATCTCCATCAAACAGGACAAGCTTGCATCTGTTATAGTTTTGGAGAAAAATGTGTTCATTTCATGTATGCGCGAAATGCCTTAAAAATGGCTTTAAAATGGATTTGGAGCATGGAGACGATTATCTCGGGATTGCAAGATAACCAAACAAAACTTTTAGTGGATTTCTACTTATTTTATTAAATATCATCTCCACCAAACAGGACAAGCTTGCATGTGTTATAGTTTTGGAGAAAAATGTGTTCATTTCATGTATGCGCAAAATGCCTTTGAAATGGCTTTAAAATGGATTTGGAGCATGGAGACGATTATCTCAGGATGGCAATATAAACAAACGAAATTTTAGTAGATTTCTACTTATTTTATTAAATATTATCTCCACCAAACAGGACAAGCTTGCATCTGTTATAGTTTTGGAGAAAATGTGTTCATTTCATGTATGCGCGAAATGCCTTAAAAATGGCTTTAAAATGGATTTGGAGCATGGAGACGATTATCTCGGGATTGCAAGATAACCAAACAAAACTTTTAGTGGATTTCTACTTATTTTATTAAATATCATCTCCACCAAACAGGACAAGCTTGCATCTGTTATAGTTTTGGAGAAAAATGTGTTCATTTCATGTATGCGCGAAATGCCTTAAAAATGGCTTTAAAATGGATTTGGAGCATGGAGACGATTATCTCGGGATTGCAAGATAACCAAACAAAACTTTTAGTGGATTTCTACTTATTTTATTAAATATCATCTCCACCAAACAGGACAAGCTTGCATCTGTTATAGTTTTGGAGAAAAATGTGTTCATTTCATGTATGCGCGAAATGCCTTAAAAATGGCTTTAAAATGGATTTGGAGCATGGAGACGATTATCTCGGGATTGCAAGATAACCAAACAAAACTTTTAGTGGATTTCTACTTATTTTATTAAATATCATCTCCACCAAACAGGACAAGCTTGCATGTGTTATAGTTTTGGAGAAAAATGTGTTCATTTCATGTATGCGCAAAATGCCTTTGAAATGGCTTTAAAATGGATTTGGAGCATGGAGACGATTATCTCGGGATTGCAAGATAACCAAACAAAACTTTTAGTGGATTTCTACTTATTTTATTAAATATCATCTCCACCAAACAGGACAAGCTTGCATCTGTTATAGTTTTGGAGAAAAATGTGTTCATTTCATGTATGCGCGAAATGCCTTAAAAATGGCTTTAAAATGTATTTGGAGCATGGAGACGATTATCTCGGGATTGCAAGATAACCAAACAAAACTTTTAGTGGATTTCTACTTATTTTATTAAATATCATCTCCACCAAACAGGACAAGCTTGCATCTGTTATAGTTTTGGAGAAAAATGTGTTCATTTCATGTATGCGCGAAATGCCTTAAAAATGGCTTTAAAATGGATTTGGAGCATGGAGACGATTATCTCGGGATTGCAAGATAACCAAACAAAACTTTTAGTGGATTTCTACTTATTTTATTAAATTTCATTTCCACCAAACAGGACAAGCTTGCATCTGTTATAGTTTTGGAGAAAAATGTGTTCATTTCATGTATGCGCGAAATGCCTTAAAATGGCTTTAAAATGGATTTGGAGCATGGAGACGATTATCTCGGGATTGCAAGATAACCAAACAAAACTTTTAGTGGATTTCTACTTATTTTATTAAATATCATCTCCACCAAACAGGACAAGCTTGCATCTGTTATAGTTTTGGAGAAAAATGTGTTCATTTCATGTATGCGCAAAATGCCTTTGAAATGGCTTTAAAATGGATTTGGAGCATGGAGACGATTATCTCAGGATGGCAAGATAACCAAACAAAACTTTTAGTGGATTTCTACTTATTTTATTAAATATCATCTCCACCAAACAGGACAAGCTTGCATCTGTTATAGTTTTGGAGAAAAATGTGTTCATTTCATGTATGCGCGAAATGCCTTAAAAATGGCTTTAAAATGGATTTGGAGCATGGAGACGATTATCTCGGGATTGCAATATAACCAAACAAAACTTTTAGTGGATTTCTACTTATTTTATTAAATATCATCTCCACCAAACAGGACAAGCTTGCATCTGTTATAGTTTTGGAGAAAAATGTGTTCATTTCATGTATGCGCGAAATGCCTTAAAAATGGCTTTAAAATGGATTTGGAGCATGGAGACGATTATCTCAGGATTGCAAGATAACCAAACAAAACTTTTAGTGGATTTCTACTTATTTTATTAAATATCATCTCCACCAAACAGGACAAGCTTGCATCTGTTATAGTTTTGGAGAAAAATGTGTTCATTTCATGTATGCGCGAAATGCCTTAAAAATGGCTTTAAAATGGATTTGGAGCATGGAGACGATTATCTCGGGATTGCAAGATAACCAAACAAAACTTTTAGTGGATTTCTACTTATTTTATTAAATATCATCTCCACCAAACAGGACAAGCTTGCATCTGTTATAGTTTTGGAGAAAAATGTGTTCATTTCATGTATGCGCGAAATGCCTTAAAAATGGCTTTAAAATGGATTTGGAGCATGGAGACGATTATCTCGGGATTGCAAGATAACCAAACAAAACTTTTAGTGGATTTCTACTTATTTTATTAAATATCATCTCCACCAAACAGGACAAGCTTGCATGTGTTATAGTTTTGGAGAAAAATGTGTTCATTTCATGTATGCGCAAAATGCCTTTGAAATGGCTTTAAAATGGATTTGGAGCATGGAGACGATTATCTCAGGATGGCAATATAAACAAACGAAACTTTTAGTAGATTTCTACTTATTTTATTAAATATTATCTCCACCAAACAGGACAAGCTTGCATCTGTTATAGTTTTGGAGAAAAATGTGTTCATTTCATGTATGCGCGAAATGCCTTAAAAATGGCTTTAAAATGGATTTGGAGCATGGAGACGATTATCTCGGGATTGCAAGATAACCAAACAAAACTTTTAGTGGATTTCTACTTATTTTATTAAATATCATCTCCACCAAACAGGACAAGCTTGCATCTGTTATAGTTTTGGAGAAAAATGTGTTCATTTCATGTATGCGCGAAATGCCTTAAAAATGGCTTTAAAATGGATTTGGAGCATGGAGACGATTATCTCGGTATTGCAAGATAACCAAACAAAACTTTTAGTGGATTTCTACTTATTTTATTAAATATCATCTCCACCAAACAGGACAAGCTTGCATCTGTTATAGTTTTGGAGAAAAATGTGTTCATTTCATGTATGCGCGAAATGCCTTAAAAATGGCTTTAAAATGGATTTGGAGCATGGAGACGATTATCTCGGGATTGCAAGATAACCAAACAAAACTTTTAGTGGATTTCTACTTATTTTATTAAATATCATCTCCACCAAACAGGACAAGCTTGCATCTGTTATAGTTTTGGAGAAAAATGTGTTCATTTCATGTATGCGCGAAATGCCTTAAAAATGGCTTTAAAATGGATTTGGAGCATGGAGACGATTATCTCGGGATTGCAAGATAACCAAACAAAACTTTTAGTGGATTTCTACTTATTTTATTAAATATCATCTCCACCAAACAGGACAAGCTTGCATCTGTTATAGTTTTGGAGAAAAATGTGTTCATTTCATGTATGCGCGAAATGCCTTAAAAATGGCTTTAAAATGGATTTGGAGCATGGAGACGATTATCTCGGGATTGCAAGATAACCAAACAAAACTTTTAGTGGATTTCTACTTATTTTATTAAATTTCATCTCCACCAAACAGGACAAGCTTGCATCTGTTATAGTTTTGGAGAAAAATGTGTTCATTTCATGTATGCGCGAAATGCCTTAAAAATGGCTTTAAAATGGATTTGGAGCATGGAGACGATTATCTCGGGATTGCAAGATAACCAAAAAAAATTTTAGTGGATTTCTACTTATTTTATTAAATATCATCTCCACCAAACAGGACAAGCTTGCATGTGTTATAGTTTTGGAGAAAAATGTGTTCATTTCATGTATGCGCAAAATGCCTTTGAAATGGCTTTAAAATGGATTTGGAGCATGGAGACGATTATCTCAGGATGGCAATATAAACAAACGAAACTTTTAGTAGATTTCTACTTATTTTATTAAATATTATCTTCACCAAACAGGACAAGCTTGCATCTGTTATAGTTTTGGAGAAAAATGTGTTCATTTCAATGTATGCGCGAAATGCCTTAAAAATGGCTTTAAAATGGATTTGGAGCATGGAGACGATTATCTCGGGATTGCAAGATAACCAAACAAAACTTTTAGTGGATTTCTACTTATTTTATTAAATATCATCTCCACCAAACAGGACAAGCTTGCATCTGTTATAGTTTTGGAGAAAAATGTGTTCATTTCATGTATGCGCGAAATGCCTTAAAAATGGCTTTAAAATGGATTTGGAGCATGGAGACGATTATCTCGGGATTGCAATATAACCAAACAAAACTTTTAGTGGATTTCTACTTATTTTATTAAATATCATCTCCACCAAACAGGACAAGCTTGCATCTGTTATAGTTTTGGAGAAAAATGTGTTCATTTCATGTATGCGCGAAATGCCTTAAAAATGGCTTTAAAATGGATTTGGAGCATGGAGACGATTATCTCGGGATTGCAAGATAACCAAACAAAACTTTTAGTGGATTTCTACTTATTTTATTAAATATCATCTCCACCAAACAGGACAAGCTTGCATCTGTTATAGTTTTGGAGAAAAATGTGTTCATTTCATGTATGCGCGAAATGCCTTAAAAATGGCTTTAAAATGGATTTGGAGCATGGAGACGATTATCTCGGGATTGCAAGATAACCAAACAAAACTTTTAGTGGATTTCTACTTATTTTATTAAATATCATTTCCACCAAACAGGACAAGCTTGCATCTGTTATAGTTTTGGAGAAAAATGTGTTCATTTCATGTATGCGCGAAATGCCTTAAAAATGGCTTTAAAATGGATTTGGAGCATGGAGACGATTATCTCGGGATTGCAAGATAACCAAACAAAACTTTTAGTGGATTTCTACTTATTTTATTAAATATCATCTCCACCAAACAGGACAAGCTTGCATCTGTTATAGTTTTGGAGAAAAATGTGTTCATTTCATGTATGCGCGAAATGCCTTAAAAATGGCTTTAAAATGGATTTGGAGCATGGAGACGATTATCTCGGGATTGCAAGATAACCAAACAAAACTTTTAGTGGATTTCTACTTATTTTATTAAATATCATCTCCACCAAACAGGACAAGCTTGCATGTGTTATAGTTTTGGAGAAAAATGTGTTCATTTCATGTATGCGCAAAATGCCTTTGAAATGGCTTTAAAATGGATTTGGAGCATGGAGACGATTATCTCAGGATGGCAATATAAACAAACGAAACTTTTAGTAGATTTCTACTTATTTTATTAAATATTATCTCCACCAAACAGGACAAGCTTGCATCTGTTATAGTTTTGGAGAAAAATGTGTTCATTTCATGTATGCGCGAAATGCCTTAAAAATGGCTTTAAAATGGATTTGGAGCATGGAGACGATTATCTCGGGATTGCAAGATAACCAAACAAAACTTTTAGTGGATTTCTACTTATTTTATTAAATATCATCTCCACCAAACAGGACAAGCTTGCATCTGTTATAGTTTTGGAGAAAAATGTGTTCATTTCATGTATGCGCGAAATGCCTTAAAAATGGCTTTAAAATGGATTTGGAGCATGGAGACGATTATCTCGGGATTGCAAGATAACCAAACAAAACTTTTAGTGGATTTCTACTTATTTTATTAAATATCATCTCCACCAAACAGGACAAGCTTGCATCTGTTATAGTTTTGGAGAAAAATGTGTTCATTTCATGTATGCGCGAAATGCCTTAAAAATGGCTTTAAAATGGATTTGGAGCATGGAGACGATTATCTCGGTATTGCAAGATAACCAAACAAAACTTTTAGTGGATTTCTACTTATTTTATTAAATATCATCTCCACCAAACAGGACAAGCTTGCATCTGTTATAGTTTTGGAGAAAAATGTGTTCATTTCATGTATGTGCGAAATGCCTTAAAAATGGCTTTAAAATGGATTTGGAGCATGGAGACGATTATCTCGGGATTGCAAGATAACCAAACAAAACTTTTAGTGGATTTCTACTTATTTTATTAAATATCATCTCCACCAAACAGGACAAGCTTGCATCTGTTATAGTTTTGGAGAAAAATGTGTTCATTTCATGTATGCGCGAAATGCCTTAAAAATGGCTTTAAAATGGATTTGGAGCATGGAGACGATTATCTCGGGATTGCAAGATAACCAAACAAAACTTTTAGTGGATTTCTACTTATTTTATTAAATTTCATCTCCACCAAACAGGACAAGCTTGCATCTGTTATAGTTTTGGAGAAAAATGTGTTCATTTCATACATGCGCGAAATGCCTTAAAAATGGCTTTAAAATGGATTTGGAGCATGGAGACGATTATCTCGGGATTGCAAGATAACCAAAAAAAATTTTAGTGGATTTCTACTTATTTTATTAAATATCATCTCCACCAAACAGGACAAGCTTGCATGTGTTATAGTTTTGGAGAAAAATGTGTTCATTTCATGTATGCGCAAAATGCCTTTGAAATGGCTTTAAAATGGATTTGGAGCATGGAGACGATTATCTCAGGATGGCAATATAAACAAACGAAACTTTTAGTAGATTTCTACTTATTTTATTAAATATTATCTTCACCAAACAGGACAAGCTTGCATCTGTTATAGTTTTGGAGAAAAATGTGTTCATTTCAATGTATGCGCGAAATGCCTTAAAAATGGCTTTAAAATGGATTTGGAGCATGGAGACGATTATCTCGGGATTGCAAGATAACCAAACAAAACTTTTAGTGGATTTCTACTTATTTTATTAAATATCATCTCCACCAAACAGGACAAGCTTGCATCTGTTATAGTTTTGGAGAAAAATGTGTTCATTTCATGTATGCGCGAAATGCCTTAAAAATGGCTTTAAAATGGATTTGGAGCATGGAGACGATTATCTCGGGATTGCAATATAACCAAACAAAACTTTTAGTGGATTTCTACTTATTTTATTAAATATCATCTCCACCAAACAGGACAAGCTTGCATCTGTTATAGTTTTGGAGAAAAATGTGTTCATTTCATGTATGTGCGAAATGCCTTAAAAATGGCTTTAAAATGGATTTGGAGCATGGAGACGATTATCTCGGGATTGCAAGATAACCAAACAAAACTTTTAGTGGATTTCTACTTATTTTATTAAATATCATCTCCACCAAACAGGACAAGCTTGCATCTGTTATAGTTTTGGAGAAAAATGTGTTCATTTCATGTATGCGCGAAATGCCTTAAAAATGGCTTTAAAATGGATTTGGAGCATGGAGACGATTATCTCGGGATTGCAAGATAACCAAACAAAACTTTTAGTGGATTTCTACTTATTTTATTAAATATCATCTCCACCAAACAGGACAAGCTTGCATCTGTTATAGTTTTGGAGAAAAATGTGTTCATTTCATGTATGCGCGAAATGCCTTAAAAATGGCTTTAAAATGGATTTGGAGCATGGAGACGATTATCTCGGGATTGCAAGATAACCAAACAAAACTTTTAGTGGATTTCTACTTATTTTATTAAATATCATCTCCACCAAACAGGACAAGCTTGCATCTGTTATAGTTTTGGAGAAAAATGTGTTCATTTCATGTATGCGCAAAATGCCTTTGAAATGGCTTTAAAATGGATTTGGAGCATGGAGACGATTATCTCAGGATGGCAATATAAACAAACGAAACTTTTAGTAGATTTCTACTTATTTTATTAAATATTATCTCCACCAAACAGGACAAGCTTGCATCTGATAGTTTTGGAGAAAAATGTGTTCATTTCATGTATGCGCGAAATGCCTTAAAAATGGCTTTAAAATGGATTTGGAGCATGGAGAGGATTATCTCGGGATTGCAAGATAACCAAACAAACTTTTAGTGGATTTCTACTTATTTTATTAAATATCATCTCCACCAAACAGGACAAGCTTGCATCTGTTATAGTTTTGGAGAAAAATGTGTTCATTTCATGTATGTGCGAAATGCCTTAAAAATGGCTTTAAAATGGATTTGGAGCATGGAGACGATTATCTCGGGATTGCAATATAACCAAACAAAACTTTTAGTGGATTTCTACTTATTTTATTAAATATCATCTCCACCAAACAGGACAAGCTTGCATCTGTTATAGTTTTGGAGAAAAATGTGTTCATTTCATGTATGCGCGAAATGCCTTAAAAATGGCTTTAAAATGGATTTGGAGCATGGAGACGATTATCTCGGGATTGCAAGATAACCAAACAAAACTTTTAGTGGATTTCTACTTATTTTATTAAATATTATCTCCACCAAACAGGACAAGCTTGCATCTGTTATAGTTTTGGAGAAAAATGTGTTCATTTCATGTATGCGCGAAATGCCTTAAAAATGGCTTTAAAATGGATTTGGAGCATGGAGACGATTATCTCGGGATTGCAAGATAACCAAACAAAACTTTTAGTGGATTTCTACTTATTTTATTAAATATCATCTCCACCAAACAGGACAAGCTTGCATCTGTTATAGTTTTGGAGAAAAATGTGTTCATTTCATGTATGCGCGAAATGCCTTAAAAATGGCTTTAAAATGGATTTGGAGCATGGAGACGATTATCTCGGGATTGCAAGATAACCAAACAAAACTTTTAGTGGATTTCTACTTATTTTATTAAATATCATCTCCACCAAACAGGACAAGCTTGCATCTGTTATAGTTTTGGAGAAAAATGTGTTCATTTCATGTATGCGCGAAATGCCTTAAAAATGGCTTTAAAATGGATTTGGAGCATGGAGACGATTATCTCGGGATTGCAAGATAACCAAACAAAACTTTTAGTGGATTTCTACTTATTTTATTAAATATCATCTCCACCAAACAGGACAAGCTTGCATCTGTTATAGTTTTGGAGAAAAATGTGTTCATTTCATGTATGCGCGAAATGCCTTAAAAATGGCTTTAAAATGGATTTGGAGCATGGAGACGATTATCTCGGGATTGCAATATAACCAAACAAAACTTTTAGTGGATTTCTACTTATTTTATTAAATATCATCTCCACCAAACAGGACAAGCTTGCATCTGTTATAGTTTTGGAGAAAAATGTGTTCATTTCATGTATGCGCGAAATGCCTTAAAAATGGCTTTAAAATGGATTTGGAGCATGGAGACGATTATCTCGGGATTGCAAGATAACCAAACAAAACTTTTAGTGGATTTCTACTTATTTTATTAAATATCATCTCCACCAAACAGGACAAGCTTGCATCTGTTATAGTTTTGGAGAAAAATGTGTTCATTTCATGTATGCGCGAAATGCCTTAAAAATGGCTTTAAAATGGATTTGGAGCATGGAGACGATTATCTCGGGATTGCAAGATAACCAAACAAAACTTTTAGTGGATTTCTACTTATTTTATTAAATATCATCTCCACCAAACAGGACAAGCTTGCATCTGTTATAGTTTTGGAGAAAAATGTGTTCATTTCATGTATGCGCGAAATGCCTTAAAAATGGCTTTAAAATGGATTTGGAGCATGGAGACGATTATCTCGGGATTGCAAGATAACCAAACAAAACTTTTAGTGGATTTCTACTTATTTTATTAAATATCATCTCCACCAAACAGGACAAGCTTGCATCTGTTATAGTTTTGGAGAAAAATGTGTTCATTTCATGTATGCGCGAAATGCCTTAAAAATGGCTTTAAAATGGATTTGGAGCATGGAGACGATTATCTCGGGATTGCAATATAACCAAACAAAACTTTTAGTGGATTTCTACTTATTTTATTAAATATCATCTCCACCAAACAGGACAAGCTTGCATCTGTTATAGTTTTGGAGAAAAATGTGTTCATTTCATGTATGCGCGAAATGCCTTAAAAATGGCTTTAAAATGGATTTGGAGCATGGAGACGATTATCTCGGGATTGCAAGATAACCAAACAAAACTTTTAGTGGATTTCTACTTATTTTATTAAATATCATCTCCACCAAACAGGACAAGCTTGCATCTGTTATAGTTTTGGAGAAAAATGTGTTCATTTCATGTATGCGCGAAATGCCTTAAAAATGGCTTTAAAATGGATTTGGAGCATGGAGACGATTATCTCGGGATTGCAAGATAACCAAACAAAACTTTTAGTGGATTTCTACTTATTTTATTAAATATCATCTCCACCAAACAGGACAAGCTTGCATCTGTTATAGTTTTGGAGAAAAATGTGTTCATTTCATGTATGCGCGAAATGCCTTAAAAATGGCTTTAAAATGGATTTGGAGCATGGAGACGATTATCTCGGGATTGCAAGATAACCAAACAAAACTTTTAGTGGATTTCTACTTATTTTATTAAATATCATCTCCACCAAACAGGACAAGCTTGCATCTGTTATAGTTTTGGAGAAAAATGTGTTCATTTCATGTATGCGCGAAATGCCTTAAAAATGGCTTTAAAATGGATTTGGAGCATGGAGACGATTATCTCGGGATTGCAAGATAACCAAACAAAACTTTTAGTGGATTTCTACTTATTTTATTAAATATCATCTCCACCAAACAGGACAAGCTTGCATGTGTTATAGTTTTGGAGAAAAATGTGTTCATTTCATGTATGCGCAAAATGCCTTAAAATGGCTTTAAAATGGATTTGGAGCATGGAGACGATTATCTCGGGATTGCAAGATAACCAAACAAAACTTTTAGTGGATTTCTACTTATTTTATTAAATATCATCTCCACCAAACAGGACAAGCTTGCATCTGTTATAGTTTTGGAGAAAAATGTGTTCATTTCATGTATGCGCGAAATGCCTTAAAAATGGCTTTAAAATGGATTTGGAGCATGGAGACGATTATCTCGGGATTGCAAGATAACCAAACAAAACTTTTAGTGGATTTCTACTTATTTTATTAAATATCATCTCCACCAAACAGGACAAGCTTGCATCTGTTATAGTTTTGGAGAAAAATGTGTTCATTTCATGTATGCGCGAAATGCCTTAAAAATGGCTTTAAAATGGATTTGGAGCATGGAGACGATTATCTCGGGATTGCAAGATAACCAAACAAAACTTTTAGTGGATTTCTACTTATTTTATTAAATATCATCTCCACCAAACAGGACAAGCTTGCATCTGTTATAGTTTTGGAGAAAAATGTGTTCATTTCATGTATGCGCGAAATGCCTTAAAAATGGCTTTAAAATGGATTTGGAGCATGGAGACGATTATCTCGGGATTGCAATATAACCAAACAAAACTTTTAGTGGATTTCTACTTATTTTATTAAATATCATCTCCACCAAACAGGACAAGCTTGCATCTGTTATAGTTTTGGAGAAAAATGTGTTCATTTCATGTATGCGCGAAATGCCTTAAAAATGGCTTTAAAATGGATTTGGAGCATGGAGACGATTATCTCGGGATTGCAAGATAACCAAACAAAACTTTTAGTGGATTTCTACTTATTTTATTAAATATCATCTCCACCAAACAGGACAAGCTTGCATCTGTTATAGTTTTGGAGAAAAATGTGTTCATTTCATGTATGCGCGAAATGCCTTAAAAATGGCTTTAAAATGGATTTGGAGCATGGAGACGATTATCTCGGGATTGCAATATAACCAAACAAAACTTTTAGTGGATTTCTACTTATTTTATTAAATATCATCTCCACCAAACAGGACAAGCTTGCATCTGTTATAGTTTTGGAGAAAAATGTGTTCATTTCATGTATGCGCGAAATGCCTTAAAAATGGCTTTAAAATGGATTTGGAGCATGGAGACGATTATCTCGGGATTGCAAGATAACCAAACAAAACTTTTAGTGGATTTCTACTTATTTTATTAAATATCATCTCCACCAAACAGGACAAGCTTGCATCTGTTATAGTTTTGGAGAAAAATGTGTTCATTTCATGTATGCGCGAAATGCCTTAAAAATGGCTTTAAAATGGATTTGGAGCATGGAGACGATTATCTCGGGATTGCAAGATAACCAAACAAAACTTTTAGTGGATTTCTACTTATTTTATTAAATATCATCTCCACCAAACAGGACAAGCTTGCATCTGTTATAGTTTTGGAGAAAAATGTGTTCATTTCATGTATGCGCGAAATGCCTTAAAAATGGCTTTAAAATGGATTTGGAGCATGGAGACGATTATCTCGGGATTGCAAGATAACCAAACAAAACTTTTAGTGGATTTCTACTTATTTTATTAAATATCATCTCCACCAAACAGGACAAGCTTGCATGTGTTATAGTTTTGGAGAAAAATGTGTTCATTTCATGTATGCGCAAAATGCCTTAAAATGGCTTTAAAATGGATTTGGAGCATGGAGACGATTATCTCGGGATTGCAAGATAACCAAACAAAACTTTTAGTGGATTTCTACTTATTTTATTAAATATCATCTCCACCAAACAGGACAAGCTTGCATCTGTTATAGTTTTGGAGAAAAATGTGTTCATTTCATGTATGCGCGAAATGCCTTAAAAATGGCTTTAAAATGGATTTGGAGCATGGAGACGATTATCTCGGGATTGCAAGATAACCAAACAAAACTTTTAGTGGATTTCTACTTATTTTATTAAATATCATCTCCACCAAACAGGACAAGCTTGCATCTGTTATAGTTTTGGAGAAAAATGTGTTCATTTCATGTATGCGCGAAATGCCTTAAAAATGGCTTTAAAATGGATTTGGAGCATGGAGACGATTATCTCGGGATTGCAAGATAACCAAACAAAACTTTTAGTGGATTTCTACTTATTTTATTAAATATCATCTCCACCAAACAGGACAAGCTTGCATCTGTTATAGTTTTGGAGAAAAATGTGTTCATTTCATGTATGCGCGAAATGCCTTAAAAATGGCTTTAAAATGGATTTGGAGCATGGAGACGATTATCTCGGGATTGCAATATAACCAAACAAAACTTTTAGTGGATTTCTACTTATTTTATTAAATATCATCTCCACCAAACAGGACAAGCTTGCATCTGTTATAGTTTTGGAGAAAAATGTGTTCATTTCATGTATGCGCGAAATGCCTTAAAAATGGCTTTAAAATGGATTTGGAGCATGGAGACGATTATCTCGGGATTGCAAGATAACCAAACAAAACTTTTAGTGGATTTCTACTTATTTTATTAAATATCATCTCCACCAAACAGGACAAGCTTGCATCTGTTATAGTTTTGGAGAAAAATGTGTTCATTTCATGTATGCGCGAAATGCCTTAAAAATGGCTTTAAAATGGATTTGGAGCATGGAGACGATTATCTCGGGACTGCAAGATAACCAAACAAAACTTTTAGTGGATTTCTACTTATTTTAATAAATATCATCTCCACCAAACAGGACAAGCTTGCATCTGTTATAGTTTTGGAGAAAAATGTGTTCATTTCATGTATGCGCGAAATGCCTTAAAAATGGCTTTAAAATGGATTTGGAGCATGGAGACGATTATCTCGGGATTGCAATATAACCAAACAAAACTTTTAGTGGATTTCTACTTATTTTATTAAATATCATCTCCACCAAACAGGACAAGCTTGCATCTGTTATAGTTTTGGAGAAAAATGTGTTCATTTCATGTATGCGCGAAATGCCTTAAAAATGGCTTTAAAATGGATTTGGAGCATGGAGACGATTATCTCGGGATTGCAAGATAACCAAACAAAACTTTTAGTGGATTTCTACTTATTTTATTAAATATCATCTCCACCAAACAGGACAAGCTTGCATCTGTTATAGTTTTGGAGAAAAATGTGTTCATTTCATGTATGCGCGAAATGCCTTAAAAATGGCTTTAAAATGGATTTGGAGCATGGAGACGATTATCTCGGGATTGCAAGATAACCAAACAAAACTTTTAGTGGATTTCTACTTATTTTATTAAATATCATCTCCACCAAACAGGACAAGCTTGCATCTGTTATAGTTTTGGAGAAAAATGTGTTCATTTCATGTATGCGCGAAATGCCTTAAAAATGGCTTTAAAATGGATTTGGAGCATGGAGACGATTATCTCGGGATTGCAAGATAACCAAACAAAACTTTTAGTGGATTTCTACTTATTTTATTAAATATCATCTCCACCAAACAGGACAAGCTTGCATGTGTTATAGTTTTGGAGAAAAATGTGTTCATTTCATGTATGCGCAAAATGCCTTAAAAATGGCTTTAAAATGGATTTGGAGCATGGAGACGATTATCTCGGGATTGCAAGATAACCAAACAAAACTTTTTGTGGATTTCTACTTATTTTATTAAATATCATCTCCACCAAACAGGACAAGCTTGCATCTGTTATAGTTTTGGAGAAAAATGTGTTCATTTCATGTATGCGCGAAATGCCTTAAAAATGGCTTTAAAATGGATTTGGAGCATGGAGACGATTATCTCGGGATTGCAAGATAACCAAACAAAACTTTTAGTGGATTTCTACTTATTTTTTTAAATATCATCTCCACCAAACAGGACAAGCTTGCATCTGTTATAGTTTTGGAGAAAAATGTGTTCATTTCATGTATGCGCGAAATGCCTTAAAAATGGCTTTAAAATGGATTTGGAGCATGGAGACGATTATCTCGGGATTGCAAGATAACCAAACAAAACTTTTAGTGGATTTCTACTTATTTTATTAAATATCATCTCCACCAAACAGGACAAGCTTGCATCTGTTATAGTTTTGGAGAAAAATGTGTTCATTTCATGTATGCGCGAAATGCCTTAAAAATGGCTTTAAAATGGATTTGGAGCATGGAGACGATTATCTCGGGATTGCAATATAACCAAACAAAACTTTTAGTGGATTTCTACTTATTTTATTAAATATCATCTCCACCAAACAGGACAAGCTTGCATCTGTTATAGTTTTGGAGAAAAATGTGTTCATTTCATGTATGCGCGAAATGCCTTAAAAATGGCTTTAAAATGGATTTGGAGCATGGAGACGATTATCTCGGGATTGCAAGATAACCAAACAAAACTTTTAGTGGATTTCTACTTATTTTATTAAATATCATCTCCACCAAACAGGACAAGCTTGCATCTGTTATAGTTTTGGAGAAAAATGTGTTCATTTCATGTATGCGCGAAATGCCTTAAAAATGGCTTTAAAATGGATTTGGAGCATGGAGACGATTATCTCGGGACTGCAAGATAACCAAACAAAACTTTTAGTGGATTTCTACTTATTTTAATAAATATCATCTCCACCAAACAGGACAAGCTTGCATCTGTTATAGTTTTGGAGAAAAATGTGTTCATTTCATGTATGCGCGAAATGCCTTAAAAATGGCTTTAAAATGGATTTGGAGCATGGAGACGATTATCTCGGGATTGCAAGATAACCAAACAAAACTTTTAGTGGATTTCTACTTATTTTATTAAATATCATCTCCACCAAACAGGACAAGCTTGCATGTGTTATAGTTTTGGAGAAAAATGTGTTCATTTCATGTATGCGCAAAATGCCTTTGAAATAACTTTAAAATGGATTTGGAGCATGGAGACGATTATCTCGGGATTGCAAGATAACCAAACAAAACTTTTAGTGGATTTCTACTTATTTTATTAAATATCATCTCCACCAAACAGGACAAGCTTGCATCTGTTATAGTTTTGGAGAAAAATGTGTTCATTTCATGTATGCGCGAAATGCCTTAAAAATGGCTTTAAAATGGATTTGGAGCATGGAGACGATTATCTCGGGATTGCAAGATAACCAAACAAAACTTTTAGTGGATTTCTACTTATTTTATTAAATATCATCTCCACCAAACAGGACAAGCTTGCATCTGTTATAGTTTTGGAGAAAAATGTGTTCATTTCATGTATGCGCGAAATGCCTTAAAAATGGCTTTAAAATGGATTTGGAGCATGGAGACGATTATCTCGGGATTGCAAGATAACCAAACAAAACTTTTAGTGGATTTCTACTTATTTTATTAAATATCATCTCCACCAAACAGGACAAGCTTGCATCTGTTATAGTTTTGGAGAAAAATGTGTTCATTTCATGTATGCGCGAAATGCCTTAAAAATGGCTTTAAAATGGATTTGGAGCATGGAGACGATTATCTCGGGATTGCAAGATAACCAAACAAAACTTTTAGTGGATTTCTACTTATTTTATTAAATATCATCTCCACCAAACAGGACAAGCTTGCATCTGTTATAGTTTTGGAGAAAAATGTGTTCATTTCATGTATGCGCGAAATGCCTTAAAAATGGCTTTAAAATGGATTTGGAGCATGGAGACGATTATCTCGGGATTGCAAGATAACCAAGCAAAACTTTTAGTGGATTTCTACTTATTTTATTAAATATCATCTCCACCAAACAGGACAAGCTTGCATGTGTTATAGTTTTGGAGAAAAATGTGTTCATTTCATGTATGCGCAAAATGCCTTTGAAATGGCTTTAAAATGGATTTGGAGCATGGAGACGATTATCTCAGGATGGCAATATAAACAAACGAAACTTTTAGTAGATTTCTACTTATTTTATTAAATATTATCTCCACCAAACAGGACAAGCTTGCATCTGTTATAGTTTTGGAGAAAAATGTGTTCATTTCATGTATGCGCGAAATGCCTTAAAAATGGCTTTAAAATGGATTTGGAGCATGGAGACGATTATCTCGGGATTGCAAGATAACCAAACAAAACTTTTAGTGGATTTCTACTTATTTTATTAAATATCATCTCCACCAAACAGGACAAGCTTGCATGTGTTATAGTTTTGGAGAAAAATGTGTTCATTTCATGTATGCGCAAAATGCCTTTGAAATGGCTTTAAAATGGATTTGGAGCATGGAGACGATTATCTCAGGATGGCAATATAAACAAACGAAACTTTTAGTAGATTTCTACTTATTTTATTAAATATTATCTCCACCAAACAGGACAAGCTTGCATCTGTTATAGTTTTGGAGAAAAATGTGTTCATTTCATGTATGCGCGAAATGCCTTAAAAATGGCTCTAAAATGGATTTGGAGCATGGAGACGATTATCTCGGGATTGCAAGATAACCAAACAAAACTTTTAGTGGATTTCTACTTATTTTATTAAATATCATCTCCACCAAACAGGACAAGCTTGCATCTGTTATAGTTTTGGAGAAAAATGTGTTCATTTCATGTATGCGCGAAATGCCTTATAAATGGCTTTAAAATGGATTTGGAGCATGGAGACGATTATCTCGGGATTGCAAGATAACCAAACAAAACTTTTAGTGGATTTCTACTTATTTTATTAAATATCATCTCCACCAAACAGGACAAGCTTGCATGTGTTATAGTTTTGGAGAAAAATGTGTTCATTTCATGTATGCGCGAAATGCCTTAAAAATGGCTTTAAAATGGATTTGGAGCATGGAGACGATTATCTCGGGATTGCAAGATAACCAAACAAAACTTTTAGTGGATTTCTACTTATTTTATTAAATATCATCTCCACCAAACAGGACAAGCTTGCATCTGTTATAGTTTTGGAGAAAAATGTGTTCATTTCATGTATGCGCGAAATGCCTTAAAAATGGCTTTAAAATGGATTTGGAGCATGGAGACGATTATCTCGGGATTGCAAGATAACCAAACAAAACTTTTAGTGGATTTCTACTTATTTTATTAAATATCATCTCCACCAAACAGGACAAGCTTGCATCTGTTATAGTTTTGGAGAAAAATGTGTTCATTTCATGTATGCGCGAAATGCCTTAAAAATGGCTTTAAAATGGATTTGGAGCATGGAGACGATTATCTCGGGATTGCAAGATAACCAAACAAAACTTTTAGTGGATTTCTACTTATTTTATTAAATATCATCTCCACCAAACAGGACAAGCTTGCATGTGTTATAGTTTTGGAGAAAAATGTGTTCATTTCATGTATGCGCAAAATGCCTTTGAAATGGCTTTAAAATGGATTTGGAGCATGGAGACGATTATCTCAGGATGGCAATATAAACAAACGAAACTTTTAGTAGATTTCTACTTATTTTATTAAATATTATCTCCACCAAACAGGACAAGCTTGCATCTGTTATAGTTTTGGAGAAAAATGTGTTCATTTCATGTATGCGCGAAATGCCTTAAAAATGGCTTTAAAATGGATTTGGAGCATGGAGACGATTATCTCGGGATTGCAAGATAACCAAACAAAACTTTTAGTGGATTTCTACTTATTTTATTAAATATCATCTCCACCAAACAGGACAAGCTTGCATCTGTTATAGTTTTGGAGAAAAATGTGTTCATTTCATGTATGCGCGAAATGCCTTAAAAATGGCTTTAAAATGGATTTGGAGCATGGAGACGATTATCTCGGGATTGCAAGATAACCAAACAAAACTTTTAGTGGATTTCTACTTATTTTATTAAATATCATCTCCACCAAACAGGACAAGCTTGCATGTGTTATAGTTTTGGAGAAAAATGTGTTCATTTCATGTATGCGCAAAATGCCTTTGAAAAGGCTTTAAAATGGATTTGGAGCATGGAGACGATTATCTCAGGATGGCAATATAAACAAACGAAACTTTTAGTAGATTTCTACTTATTTTATTAAATATTATCTCCACCAAACAGGACAAGCTTGCATCTGTTATAGTTTTGGAGAAAAATGTGTTCATTTCATGTATGCGCGAAATGCCTTAAAAATGGCTTTAAAATGGATTTGGAGCATGGAGACGATTATCTCGGGATTGCAAGAAAGCCAAACAAAACTTTTAGTGGATTTCTACTTATTTTATTAAATATCATCTCCACCAAACAGGACAAGCTTGCATCTGTTATAGTTTTGGAGAAAAATGTGTTCATTTCATGTATGCGCGAAATGCCTTAAAAATGGCTTTAAAATGGATTTGGAGCATGGAGACGATTATCTCGGGATTGCAAGATAACCAAACAAAACTTTTAGTGGATTTCTACTTATTTTATTAAATATCATCTCCACCAAACAGGACAAGCTTGCATCTGTTATAGTTTTGGAGAAAAATGTGTTCATTTCATGTATGCGCGAAATGCCTTAAAAATGGCTTTAAAATGGATTTGGAGCATGGAGACGATTATCTCGGGATTGCAATATAACCAAACAAAACTTTTAGTGGATTTCTACTTATTTTATTAAATATCATCTCCACCAAACAGGACAAGCTTGCATCTGTTACAGTTTTGGAGAAAAATGTGTTCATTTCATGTATGCGCGAAATGCCTTAAAAATGGCTTTAAAATGGATTTGGAGCATGGAGACGATTATCTCGGGATTGCAAGATAACCAAACAAAACTTTTAGTGGATTTCTACTTATTTTTTAAATATCATCTCCACCAAACAGGACAAGCTTGCATCTGTTATAGTTTTGGAGAAAAATGTGTTCATTTCATGTATGCGCGAAATGCCTTAAAAATGGCTTTAAAATGGATTTGGAGCATGGAGACGATTATCTCGGGATTGCAAGATAACCAAACAAAACTTTTAGTGGATTTCTACTTATTTTATTAAATATCATCTCCACCAAACAGGACAAGCTTGCATGTGTTATAGTTTTGGAGAAAAATGTGTTCATTTCATGTATGCGCAAAATGCCTTTGAAATGGCTTTAAAATGGATTTGGAGCATGGAGACGATTATCTCAGGATGGCAATATAAACAAACGAAACTTTTAGTAGATTTCTACTTATTTTATTAAATATTATCTCCACCAAACAGGACAAGCTTGCATCTGTTATAGTTTTGGAGAAAAATGTGTTCATTTCATGTATGCGCGAAATGCCTTAAAAATGGCTTTAAAATGGATTTGGAGCATGGAGACGATTATCTCGGGATTGCAAGATAACCAAACAAAACTTTTAGTGGATTTCTACTTATTTTATTAAATATCATCTCCACCAAACAGGACAAGCTTGCATCTGTTATAGTTTTGGAGAAAAATGTGTTCATTTCATGTATGCGCGAAATGCCTTAAAAATGGCTTTAAAATGGATTTGGAGCATGGAGACGATTATCTCGGGATTGCAAGATAACCAAACAAAACTTTTAGTGGATTTCTACTTATTTTATTAAATATCATCTCCACCAAACAGGACAAGCTTGCATGTGTTATAGTTTTGGAGAAAAATGTGTTCATTTCATGTATGCGCAAAATGCCTTTGAAATGGCTTTAAAATGGATTTGGAGCATGGAGACGATTATCTCAGGATGGCAATATAAACAAACGAAACTTTTAGTAGATTTCTACTTATTTTATTAAATATTATCTCCACCAAACAGGACAAGCTTGCATCTGTTATAGTTTTGGAGAAAAATGTGTTCATTTCATGTATGCGCGAAATGCCTTAAAAATGGCTTTAAAATGGATTTGGAGCATGGAGACGATTATCTCGGGATTGCAAGATAACCAAACAAAACTTTTAGTGGATTTCTACTTATTTTATTAAATATCATCTCCACCAAACAGGACAAGCTTGCATCTGTTATAGTTTTGGAGAAAAATGTGTTCATTTCATGTATGCGCGAAATGCCTTAAAAATGGCTTTAAAATGGATTTGGAGCATGGAGACGATTATCTCGGGATTGCAAGATAACCAAACAAAACTTTTAGTGGATTTCTACTTATTTTATTAAATATCATCTCCACCAAACAGGACAAGCTTGCATGTGTTATAGTTTTGGAGAAAAATGTGTTCATTTCATGTATGCGCAAAATGCCTTTGAAATGGCTTTAAAATGGATTTGGAGCATGGAGACGATTATCTCAGGATGGCAATATAAACAAACGAAACTTTTAGTAGATTTCTACTTATTTTATTAAATATTATCTCCACCAAACAGGACAAGCTTGCATCTGTTATAGTTTTGGAGAAAAATGTGTTCATTTCATGTATGCGCGAAATGCCTTAAAAATGGCTTTAAAATGGATTTGGAGCATGGAGACGATTATCTCGGGATTGCAAGATAACCAAACAAAACTTTTAGTGGATTTCTACTTATTTTATTAAATATCATCTCCACCAAACAGGACAAGCTTGCATCTGTTATAGTTTTGGAGAAAAATGTGTTCATTTCATGTATGCGCGAAATGCCTTAAAAATGGCTTTAAAATGGATTTGGAGCATGGAGACGATTATCTCGGGATTGCAAGATAACCAAACAAAACTTTTAGTGGATTTCTACCTTTTTTATTAAATATCATCTCCACCAAACAGGACAAGCTTGCATGTGTTATAGTTTTGGAGAAAAATGTGTTCATTTCATGTATGCGCAAAATGCCTTTGAAATGGCTTTAAAATGGATTTGGAGCATGGAGACGATTATCTCAGGATGGCAATATAAACAAACGAAACTTTTAGTAGATTTCTACTTATTTTATTAAATATTATCTCCACCAAACAGGACAAGCTTGCATCTGTTATAGTTTTGGAGAAAAATGTGTTCATTTCATGTATGCGCGAAATGCCTTAAAAATGGCTTTAAAATGGATTTGGAGCATGGAGACGATTATCTCGGGATTGCAAGAAAACCAAACAAAACTTTTAGTGGATTTCTACTTATTTTATTAAATATCATCTCCACCAAACAGGACAAGCTTGCATCTGTTATAGTTTTGGAGAAAAATGTGTTCATTTCATGTATGCGCGAAATGCCTTAAAAATGGCTTTAAAATGGATTTGGAGCATGGAGACGATTATCTCGGGATTGCAAGATAACCAAACAAAACTTTTAGTGGATTTCTACTTATTTTATTAAATATCATCTCCACCAAACAGGACAAGCTTGCATCTGTTATAGTTTTGGAGAAAAATGTGTTCATTTCATGTATGCGCGAAATGCCTTAAAAATGGCTTTAAAATGGATTTGGAGCATGGAGACGATTATCTCGGGATTGCAATATAACCAAACAAAACTTTTAGTGGATTTCTACTTATTTTATTAAATATCATCTCCACCAAACAGGACAAGCTTGCATCTGTTACAGTTTTGGAGAAAAATGTGTTCATTTCATGTATGCGCGAAATGCCTTAAAAATGGCTTTAAAATGGATTTGGAGCATGGAGACGATTATCTCGGGATTGCAAGATAACCAAACAAAACTTTTAGTGGATTTCTACTTATTTTTTAAATATCATCTCCACCAAACAGGACAAGCTTGCATCTGTTATAGTTTTGGAGAAAAATGTGTTCATTTCATGTATGCGCGAAATGCCTTAAAAATGGCTTTAAAATGGATTTGGAGCATGGAGACGATTATCTCGGGATTGCAAGATAACCAAACAAAACTTTTAGTGGATTTCTACTTATTTTATTAAATATCATCTCCACCAAACAGGACAAGCTTGCATGTGTTATAGTTTTGGAGAAAAATGTGTTCATTTCATGTATGCGCAAAATGCCTTTGAAATGGCTTTAAAATGGATTTGGAGCATGGAGACGATTATCTCAGGATGGCAATATAAACAAACGAAACTTTTAGTAGATTTCTACTTATTTTATTAAATATTATCTCCACCAAACAGGACAAGCTTGCATCTGTTATAGTTTTGGAGAAAAATGTGTTCATTTCATGTATGCGCGAAATGCCTTAAAAATGGCTTTAAAATGGATTTGGAGCATGGAGACGATTATCTCGGGATTGCAAGATAACCAAACAAAACTTTTAGTGGATTTCTACTTATTTTATTAAATATCATCTCCACCAAACAGGACAAGCTTGCATCTGTTATAGTTTTGGAGAAAAATGTGTTCATTTCATGTATGCGCGAAATGCCTTAAAAATGGCTTTAAAATGGATTTGGAGCATGGAGACGATTATCTCGGGATTGCAAGATAACCAAACAAAACTTTTAGTGGATTTCTACTTATTTTATTAAATATCATCTCCACCAAACAGGACAAGCTTGCATGTGTTATAGTTTTGGAGAAAAATGTGTTCATTTCATGTATGCGCAAAATGCCTTTGAAATGGCTTTAAAATGGATTTGGAGCATGGAGACGATTATCTCAGGATGGCAATATAAACAAACGAAACTTTTAGTAGATTTCTACTTATTTTATTAAATATTATCTCCACCAAACAGGACAAGCTTGCATCTGTTATAGTTTTGGAGAAAAATGTGTTCATTTCATGTATGCGCGAAATGCCTTAAAAATGGCTTTAAAATGGATTTGGAGCATGGAGACGATTATCTCGGGATTGCAAGATAACCAAACAAAACTTTTAGTGGATTTCTACTTATTTTATTAAATATCATCTCCACCAAACAGGACAAGCTTGCATCTGTTATAGTTTTGGAGAAAAATGTGTTCATTTCATGTATGCGCGAAATGCCTTAAAAATGGCTTTAAAATGGATTTGGAGCATGGAGACGATTATCTCGGGATTGCAAGATAACCAAACAAAACTTTTAGTGGATTTCTACTTATTTTATTAAATATCATCTCCACCAAACAGGACAAGCTTGCATGTGTTATAGTTTTGGAGAAAAATGTGTTCATTTCATGTATGCGCAAAATGCCTTTGAAATGACTTTAAAATGGATTTGGAGCATGGAGACGATTATCTCAGGATGGCAATATAAACAAACGAAACTTTTAGTAGATTTCTACTTATTTTATTAAATATTATCTCCACCAAACAGGACAAGCTTGCATCTGTTATAGTTTTGGAGAAAAATGTGTTCATTTCATGTATGCGCGAAATGCCTTAAAAATGGCTTTAAAATGGATTTGGAGCATGGAGACGATTATCTCGGGATTGCAAGATAACCAAACAAAACTTTTAGTGGATTTCTACTTATTTTATTAAATATCATCTCCACCAAACAGGACAAGCTTGCATCTGTTATAGTTTTGGAGAAAAATGTGTTCATTTCATGTATGCGCGAAATGCCTTAAAAATGGCTTTAAAATGGATTTGGAGCATGGAGACGATTATCTCGGGATTGCAAGATAACCAAACAAAACTTTTAGTGGATTTCTACCTTTTTTATTAAATATCATCTCCACCAAACAGGACAAGCTTGCATGTGTTATAGTTTTGGAGAAAAATGTGTTCATTTCATGTATGCGCGAAATGCCTTAAAAATGGCTTTAAAATGGATTTGGAGCATGGAGACGATTATCTCGGGATTGCAAGATAACCAAACAAAACTTTTAGTGGATTTCTACTTATTTTATTAAATATCATCTCCACCAAACAGGACAAGCTTGCATCTGTTATAGCTTTGGAGAAAAATGTGTTCATTTCATGTATGCGCGAAATGCCTTAAAAATGGCTTTACAATGGATTTGGAGCATGGAGACGATTATCTCGGGATTGCAAGATAACCAAACAAAACTTTTAGTGGATTTCTACTTATTTTATTAAATATCATCTCCACCAAACAGGACAAGCTTGCATCTGTTATAGTTTTGGAGAAAAATGTGTTCATTTCATGTATGCGCGAAATGCCTTAAAAATGGCTTTAAAATGGATTTGGAGCATGGAGACGATTATCTCGGGATTGCAAGATAACCAAACAAAACTTTTAGTGGATTTCTACTTATTTTATTAAATATCATCTCCACCAAACAGGACAA
The DNA here is from genome assembly GCF_048569485.1 of Anomaloglossus baeobatrachus. Classification (NCBI taxonomy): domain Eukaryota; kingdom Metazoa; phylum Chordata; class Amphibia; order Anura; family Aromobatidae; genus Anomaloglossus; species Anomaloglossus baeobatrachus. The sequence goes on along the minus strand of NW_027442187.1, from coordinate 79,450 downwards.
GCTTGCATGTGTTATAGTTTTGGAGAAAAATGTGTTCATTTCATGTATGCGCAAAATGCCTTTGAAATGGCTTTAAAATGGATTTGGAGCATGGAGACGATTATCTCAGGATGGCAATATAAACAAACGAAACTTTTAGTAGATTTCTACTTATTTTATTAAATATTATCTCCACCAAACAGGACAAGCTTGCATCTGTTATAGTTTTGGAGAAAAATGTGTTCATTTCATGTATGCGCGAAATGCCTTAAAAATGGCTTTAAAATGGATTTGGAGCATGGAGACGATTATCTCGGGATTGCAAGATAACCAAACAAAACTTTTAGTGGATTTCTACTTATTTTATTAAATATCATCTCCACCAAACAGGACAAGCTTGCATCTGTTATAGTTTTGGAGAAAAATGTGTTCATTTCATGTATGCGCGAAATGCCTTAAAAATGGCTTTAAAATGGATTTGGAGCATGGAGACGATTATCTCGGGATTGCAAGATAACCAAACAAAACTTTTAGTGGATTTCTACTTATTTTATTAAATATCATCTCCACCAAACAGGACAAGCTTGCATGTGTTATAGTTTTGGAGAAAAATGTGTTCATTTCATGTATGCGCAAAATGCCTTTGAAATGGCTTTAAAATGGATTTGGAGCATGGAGACGATTATCTCAGGATGGCAATATAAACAAACGAAACTTTTAGTAGATTTCTACTTATTTTATTAAATATTATCTCCACCAAACAGGACAAGCTTGCATCTGTTATAGTTTTGGAGAAAAATGTGTTCATTTCATGTATGCGCGAAATGCCTTAAAAATGGCTTTAAAATGGATTTGGAGCATGGAGACGATTATCTCGGGATTGCAAGATAACCAAACAAAACTTTTAGTGGATTTCTACTTATTTTATTAAATATCATCTCCACAAAACAGGACAAGCTTGCATCTGTTATAGTTTTGGAGAAAAATGTGTTCATTTTATGTATGCGCGAAATGCCTTAAAAATGGCTTTAAAATGGATTTGGAGCATGGAGACGATTATCTCGGGATTGCAAGATAACCAAACAAAACTTTTAGTGGATTTCTACTTATTTTATTAAATATCATCTCCACCAAACAGGACAAGCTTGCATCTGTTATAGTTTTGGAGAAAAATGTGTTCATTTCATGTATGCGCGAAATGCCTTAAAAATGGCTTTAAAATGGATTTGGAGCATGGAGACGATTATCTCGGGATTGCAATATAACCAAACAAAACTTTTAGTGGATTTCTACTTATTTTATTAAATATCATCTCCACCAAACAGGACAAGCTTGCATCTGTTACAGTTTTGGAGAAAAATGTGTTCATTTCATGTATGCGCGAAATGCCTTAAAAATGGCTTTAAAATGGATTTGGAGCATGGAGACGATTATCTCGGGATTGCAAGATAACCAAACAAAACTTTTAGTGGATTTCTACTTATTTTATTAAATATCATCTCCACCAAACAGGACAAGCTTGCATCTGTTATAGTTTTGGAGAAAAATGTGTTCATTTCATGTATGCGCGAAATGCCTTAAAAATGGCTTTAAAATGGATTTGGAGCATGGAGACGATTATCTCGGGATTGCAAGATAACCAAACAAAACTTTTAGTGGATTTCTACTTATTTTATTAAATATCATCTCCACCAAACAGGACAAGCTTGCATGTGTTATAGTTTTGGAGAAAAATGTGTTCATTTCATGTATGCGCAAAATGCCTTTGAAATGGCTTTAAAATGGATTTGGAGCATGGAGACGATTATCTCGGGATTGCAAGATAACCAAACAAAACTTTTAGTGGATTTCTACTTATTTTATTAAATATCATCTCCACCAAACAGGACAAGCTTGCATCTGTTATAGTTTTGGAGAAAAATGTGTTCCTTTCATGTATGCGCGAAATGCCTTAAAAATGGCTTTAAAATGGATTTGGAGCATGGAGACGATTATCTCGGGATTGCAAGATAACCAAACAAAACTTTTAGTGGATTTCTACTTATTTTATTAAATATCATCTCCACCAAACAGGACAAGCTTGCATGTGTTATAGTTTTGGAGAAAAATGTGTTCATTTCATGTATGCGCAAAATGCCTTTGAAATGGCTTTAAAATGGATTTGGAGCATGGAGACGATTATCTCAGGATGGCAATATAAACAAACGAAACTTTTAGTGGATTTCTACTTATTTTATTAAATATCATCTCCACCAAACAGGACAAGCTTGCATCTGTTATAGTTTTGGAGAAAAATGTGTTCATTTCATGTATGCGCGAAATGCCTTAAAAATGGCTTTAAAATGGATTTGGAGCATGGAGACGATTATCTCGGGATTGCAAGATAACCAAACAAAACTTTTAGTGGATTTCTACTTATTTTATTAAATATCATCTCCACCAAACAGGACAAGCTTGCATCTGTTATAGTTTTGGAGAAAAATGTGTTCATTTCATGTATGCGCGAAATGCCTTAAAAATGGCTTTAAAATGGATTTGGAGCATGGAGACGATTATCTCGGGATTGCAAGATAACCAAACAAAACTTTTAGTGGATTTCTACTTATTTTATTAAATATCATCTCCACCAAACAGGACAAGCTTGCATCTGTTATAGTTTTGGAGAAAAATGTGTTCATTTCATGTATGCGCGAAATGCCTTAAAAATGGCTTTAAAATGGATTTGGAGCATGGAGACGATTATCTCGGGATTGCAAGATAACCAAACAAAACTTTTAGTGGATTTCTACTTATTTTATTAAATATCATCTCCACCAAACAGGACAAGCTTGCATCTGTTATAGTTTTGGAGAAAAATGTGTTCATTTCATGTATGCGCAAAATGCCTTTGAAATGGCTTTAAAATGGATTTGGAGCATGGAGACGATTATCTCGGGATTGCAAGATAACCAAACAAAACTTTTAGTGGATTTCTACTTATTTTATTAAATATCATCTCCACCAAACAGGACAAGCTTACATCTGTTATAGTTTTGGAGAAAAATGTGTTCATTTCATGTATGCGCGAAATGCCTTAAAAATGGCTTTAAAATGGATTTGGAGCATGGAGACGATTATCTCGGGATTGCAAGATAACCAAACAAAACTTTTAGTGGATTTCCACTTATTTTATTAAATATCATCTCCACCAAACAGGACAAGCTTGCATCTGTTATAGTTTTGGAGAAAAATGTGTTCATTTCATGTATGCGCGAAATGCCTTAAAAATGGCTTTAAAATGGATTTGGAGCATGGAGACGATTATCTCGGGATTGCAAGATAACCAAACAAAACTTTTAGTGGATTTCTACTTATTTTATTAAATATCATCTCCACCAAACAGGACAAGCTTGCATCTGTTATAGTTTTGGAGAAAAATGTGTTCATTTCATGTATGCGCGAAATGCCTTAAAAATGGCTTTAAAATGGATTAGGAGCATGGAGACGATTATATCGGGATTGCAAGATAACCAAACAAAACTTTTAGTGGATTTCTACTTATTTTATTAAATATCATCTCCACCAAACAGGACAAGCTTGAATGTGTTATAGTTTTGGAGAAAAATGTGTTCATTTCATGTATGCGCAAAATGCCTTAAAAATGGCTTTAAAATGGATTTGGAGCATGGAGACGATTATCTCGGGATTGCAAGATAACCAAACAAAACTTTTAGTGGACTTCTACTTATTTTATTAAATATCATCTCCACCAAACAGGACAAGCTTGCATCTGTTATAGTTTTGGAGAAAAATGTGTTCATTTCATGTATGCGCGAAATGCCTTAAAAATGGCTTTAAAATGGATTTGGAGCATGGAGACGATTATCTCGGGATTGCAAGATAACCAAACAAAACTTTTAGTGGATTTCTACTTATTTTATTAAATATCATCTCCACCAAACAGGACAAGCTTGCATCTGTTATAGTTTTGGAGAAAAATGTGTTCATTTCATGTATGCGCGAAATGCCTTAAAAATGGCTTTAAAATGGATTTGGAGCATGGAGACGATTATCTCGGGATTGCAAGATAACCAAACAAAACTTTTAGTGGATTTCTACTTATTTTATTAAATATCATCTCCACCAAACAGGACAAGCTTGCATCTGTTATAGTTTTGGAGAAAAATGTGTTCATTTCATGTATGCGCGAAATGCCTTAAAAATGGCTTTAAAATGGATTTGGAGCATGGAGACGATTATCTCGGGATTGCAATATAACCAAACAAAACTTTTAGTGGATTTCTACTTATTTTATTAAATATCATCTCCACCAAACAGGACAAGCTTGCATCTGTTATAGTTTTGGAGAAAAATGTGTTCATTTCATGTATGCGCGAAATGCCTTAAAAATGGCTTTAAAATGGATTTGGAGCATGGAGACGATTATCTCGGGATTGCAAGATAACCAAACAAAACTTTTAGTGGATTTCTACTTATTTTATTAAATATCATCTCCACCAAACAGGACAAGCTTGCATCTGTTATAGTTTTGGAGAAAAATGTGTTCATTTCATGTATGCGCGAAATGCCTTAAAAATGGCTTTAAAATGGATTTGGAGCATGGAGACGATTATCTCGGGATTGCAAGATAACCAAACAAAACTTTTAGTGGATTTCTACTTATTTTATTAAATATCATCTCCACCAAACAGGACAAGCTTGCATCTGTTATAGTTTTGGAGAAAAATGTGTTCATTTCATGTATGCGCGAAATGCCTTAAAAATGGCTTTAAAATGGATTTGGAGCATGGAGACGATTATCTCGGGATTGCAAGATAACCAAACAAAACTTTTAGTGGATTTCTACTTATTTTATTAAATATCATCTCCACCAAACAGGACAAGCTTGCATGTGTTATAGTTTTGGAGAAAAATGTGTTCATTTCATGTATGCGCAAAATGCCTTTGAAATGGCTTTAAAATGGATTTGGAGCATGGAGACGATTATCTCAGGATGGCAATATAAACAAACGAAACTTTTAGTAGATTTCTACTTATTTTATTAAATATTATCTCCACCAAACAGGACAAGCTTGCATCTGTTATAGTTTTGGAGAAAAATGTGTTCATTTCATGTATGCGCGAAATGCCTTAAAAATGGCTTTAAAATGGATTTGGAGCATGGAGACGATTATCTCGGGATTGCAAGATAACCAAACAAAACTTTTAGTGGATTTCTACTTATTTTATTAAATATCATCTCCACCAAACAGGACAAGCTTGCATCTGTTATAGTTTTGGAGAAAAATGTGTTCATTTCATGTATGCGCGAAATGCCTTGAAAATGGCTTTAAAATGGATTTGGAGCATGGAGACGATTATCTCGGGATTGCAAGATAACCAAACAAAACTTTTAGTGGATTTCTACTTATTTTATTAAATATCATCTCCACCAAACAGGACAAGCTTGCATGTGTTATAGTTTTGGAGAAAAATGTGTTCATTTCATGTATGCGCAAAATGCCTTTGAAATGGCTTTAAAATGGATTTGGAGCATGGAGACGATTATCTCAGGATGGCAATATAAACAAACGAAACTTTTAGTAGATTTCTACTTATTTTATTAAATATTATCTCCACCAAACAGGACAAGCTTGCATCTGTTATAGTTTTGGAGAAAAATGTGTTCATTTCATGTATGCGCGAAATGCCTTAAAAATGGCTTTAAAATGGATTTGGAGCATGGAGACGATTATCTCGGGATTGCAAGATAACCAAACAAAACTTTTAGTGGATTTCTACTTATTTTATTAAATATCATCTCCACCAAACAGGACAAGCTTGCATCTGTTATAGTTTTGGAGAAAAATGTGTTCATTTCATGTATGCGCGAAATGCCTTAAAAATGGCTTTAAAATGGATTTGGAGCATGGAGACGATTATCTCGGGATTGCAAGATAACCAAACAAAACTTTTAGTGGATTTCTACTTATTTTATTAAATATCATCTCCACCAAACAGGACAAGCTTGCATGTGTTATAGTTTTGGAGAAAAATGTGTTCATTTCATGTATGCGCAAAATGCCTTTGAAATGGCTTTAAAATGGATTTGGAGCATGGAGACGATTATCTCAGGATGGCAATATAAACAAACGAAACTTTTAGTAGATTTCTACTTATTTTATTAAATATTATCTCCACCAAACAGGACAAGCTTGCATCTGTTATAGTTTTGGAGAAAAATGTGTTCATTTCATGTATGCGCGAAATGCCTTAAAAATGGCTTTAAAATGGATTTGGAGCATGGAGACGATTATCTCGGGATTGCAAGATAACCAAACAAAACTTTTAGTGGATTTCTACTTATTTTATTAAATATCATCTCCACCAAACAGGACAAGCTTGCATCTGTTATAGTTTTGGAGAAAAATGTGTTCATTTCATGTATGCGCGAAATGCCTTAAAAATGGCTTTAAAATGGATTTGGAGCATGGAGACGATTATCTCGGGATTGCAAGATAACCAAACAAAACTTTTAGTGGATTTCTACTTATTTTATTAAATATCATCTCCACCAAACAGGACAAGCTTGCATGTGTTATAGTTTTGGAGAAAAATGTGTTCATTTCATGTATGCGCGAAATGCCTTAAAAATGGCTTTAAAATGGATTTAGAGCATGGAGACGATTATCTCGGGATTGCAAGATAACCAAACAAAACTTTTAGTGGATTTCTACTTATTTTATTAAATATCATCTCCACCAAACAGGACAAGCTTGCATCTGTTATAGTTTTGGAGAAAAATGTGTTCATTTCATGTATGCGCGAAATGCCTTAAAAATGGCTTTAAAATGGATTTGGAGCATGGAGACGATTATCTCGGGATTGCAAGATAACCAAACAAAACTTTTAGTGGATTTCTACTTATTTTATTAAATATCATCTCCACCAAACAGGACAAGCTTGCATCTGTTATAGTTTTGGAGAAAAATGTGTTCATTTCATGTATGCGCGAAATGCCTTAAAAATGGCTTTAAAATGGATTTGGAGCATGGAGACGATTATCTCGGGATTGCAAGATAACCAAACAAAACTTTTAGTGGATTTCTACTTATTTTATTAAATATCATCTCCACCAAACAGGACAAGCTTGCATGTGTTATAGTTTTGGAGAAAAATGTGTTCATTTCATGTATGCGCAAAATGCCTTTGAAATGGCTTTAAAATGGATTTGGAGCATGGAGACGATTATCTCAGGATGGCAATATAAACTAACGAAACTTTTAGTAGATTTCTACTTATTTTATTAAATATTATCTCCACCAAACAGGACAAGCTTGCATCTGTTATAGTTTTGGAGAAAAATGTGTTCATTTCATGTATGCGCGAAATGCCTTAAAAATGGCTTTAAAATGGATTTGGAGCATGGAGACGATTATCTCGGGATTGCAAGATAACCAAACAAAACTTTTAGTGGATTTCTACTTATTTTATTAAATATCATCTCCACCAAACAGGACAAGCTTGCATCTGTTATAGTTTTGGAGAAAAATGTGTTCATTTCATGTATGCGCGAAATGCCTTAAAAATGGCTTTAAAATGGATTTGGAGCATGGAGACGATTATCTCGGGATTGCAAGATAACCAAACAAAACTTTTAGTGGATTTCTACTTATTTTATTAAATATCATCTCCACCAAACAGGACAAGCTTGCATGTGTTATAGTTTTGGAGAAAAATGTGTTCATTTCATGTATGCGCAAAATGCCTTTGAAATGGCTTTAAAATGGATTTGGAGCATGGAGACGATTATCTCAGGATGGCAATATAAACAAACGAAACTTTTAGTAGATTTCTACTTATTTTATTAAATATTATCTCCACCAAACAGGACAAGCTTGCATCTGTTATAGTTTTGGAGAAAAATGTGTTCATTTCATGTATGCGCGAAATGCCTTAAAAATGGCTTTAAAATGGATTTGGAGCATGGAGACGATTATCTCGGGATTGCAAGATAACCAAACAAAACTTTTAGTGGATTTCTACTTATTTTATTAAATATCATCTCCACCAAACAGGACAAGCTTGCATCTGTTATAGTTTTGGAGAAAAATGTGTTCATTTCATGTATGCGCGAAATGCCTTAAAAGTGGCTTTAAAATGGATTTGGAGCATGGAGACGATTATCTCGGGATTGCAAGATAACCAAACAAAACTTTTAGTGGATTTCTACTTATTTTATTAAATATCATCTCCACCAAACAGGACAAGCTTGCATCTGTTATAGTTTTGGAGAAAAATGTGTTCATTTCATGTATGCGCGAAATGCCTTAAAAATGGCTTTAAAATGGGTTTGGAGCATGGAGACGATTATCTCGGGATTGCAAGATAATCAAACAAAACTTTTAGTGGATTTCTACTTATTTTATTAAATATCATCTCCACCAAACAGGACAAGCTTGCATCTGTTATAGTTTTGGAGAAAAATGTGTTCATTTCATGTATGCGCGAAATGCCTTAAAAATGGCTTTAAAATGGATTTGGAGCATGGAGACGATTATCTCGGGATTGCAATATAACCAAACAAAACTTTTAGTGGATTTCTACTTATTTTATTAAATATCATCTCCACCAAACAGGACAAGCTTGCATCTGTTACAGTTTTGGAGAAAAATGTGTTCATTTCATGTATGCGCGAAATGCCTTAAAAATGGCTTTAAAATGGATTTGGAGCATGGAGACGATTATCTCGGGATTGCAAGATAACCAAACAAAACTTTTAGTGGATTTCTACTTATTTTATTAAATATCATCTCCACCAAACAGGACAAGCTTGCATCTGTTATAGTTTTGGAGAAAAATGTGTTCATTTCATGTATGCGCGAAATGCCTTAAAAATGGCTTTACAATGGATTTGGAGCATGGAGACGATTATCTCGGGATTGCAAGATAACCAAACAAAACTTTTAGTGGATTTCTACTTATTTTATTAAATATCATCTCCACCAAACAGGACAAGCTTGCATCTGTTATAGTTTTGGAGAAAAATGTGTTCATTTCATGTATGCGCGAAATGCCTTAAAAATGGCTTTAAAATGGATTTGGAGCATGGAGACGATTATCTCGGGATTGCAAGATAACCAAACAAAACTTTTAGTGGATTTCTACTTATTTTATTAAATATCATCTCCACCAAACAGGACAAGCTTGCATCTGTTATAGTTTTGGAGAAAAATGTGTTCATTTCATGTATGCGCAAAATGCCTTTGAAATGGCTTTAAAATGGATTTGGAGCATGGAGACGATTATCTCGGGATTGCAAGATAACCAAACAAAACTTTTAGTGGATTTCTACTTATTTTATTAAATATCATCTCCACCAAACAGGACAAGCTTGCATCTGTTATAGTTTTGGAGAAAAATGTGTTCATTTCATGTATGCGCGAAATGCCTTAAAAATGGCTTTAAAATGGATTTGGAGCATGGAGACGATTATCTCGGGATTGCAAGATAACCAAACAAAACTTTTAGTGGATTTCTACTTATTTTATTAAATATCATCTCCACCAAACAGGACAAGCTTGCATCTGTATAGTTTTGGAGAAAAATGTGTTCATTTCATGTATGCGCGAAATGCCTTTGAAATGGCTTTAAAATGGATTTGGAGCATGGAGACGATTATCTCGGGATTGCAAGAAAACCAAACAAAACTTTTAGTGGATTTCTACTTATTTTATTAAATATCATCTCCACCAAACAGGACAAGCTTGCATCTGTTATAGTTTTGGAGAAAAATGTGTTCATTTCATGTATGCGCGAAATGCCTTAAAAATGGCTTTAAAATGGATTTGCAGCATGGAGACGATTATCTCGGGATTGCAAGATAACCAAACAAAACTTTTAGTGGATTTCTACTTATTTTATTAAATATCATCTCCACCAAACAGGACAAGCTTGCATCTGTTATAGTTTTGGAGAAAAATGTGTTCTTTTCATGTATGCGCGAAATGCCTTAAAAATGGCTTCAAAATGGATTTGGAGCATGGAGACGATTATCTCGGGATTGCAAGATAACCAAACAAAACTTTTAGTGGATTTCTACTTATTTTATTAAATATCATCTCCACCAAACAGGACAAGTTTGCATCTGTTATAGTTTTGGAGAAAAATGTGTTCATTTCATGTATGCGCGAAATGCCTTAAAAATGGCTTTAAAATGGATTTGGAGCATGGAGACGATTATCTCGGGATTGCAAGATAACCAAACAAAACTTTTAGTGGATTTCTACTTATTTTATTAAATATCATCTCCACCAAACAGGACAAGCTTGCATGTGTTATAGTTTTGGAGAAAAATGTGTTCATTTCATGTATGCGCAAAATGCCTTTGAAATGGCTTTAAAATGGATTTGGAGCATGAAGACGATTATCTCAGGATGGCAATATAAACAAACGAAACTTTTAGTAGATTTCTACTTATTTTATTAAATATTATCTCCACCAAACAGGACAAGCTTGCATCTGTTATAGTTTTGGAGAAAAATGTGTTCATTTCATGTATGCGCGAAATGCCTTAAAAATGGCTTTAAAATGGATTTGGAGCATGGAGACGATTATCTCGGGATTGCAAGATAACCAAACAAAACTTTTAGTGGATTTCTACTTATTTTATTAAATATCATCTCCACCAAACAGGACAAGCTTGCATCTGTTATAGTTTTGGAGAAAAATGTGTTCATTTCATGTATGCGCGAAATGCCTTAAAAATGGCTTTAAAATGGATTTGGAGCATGGAGACGATTATCTCGGGATTGCAAGATAACCAAACAAAACTTTTAGTGGATTTCTACTTATTTTATTAAATATCATCTCCACCAAACAGGACAAGCTTGCATGTGTTATAGTTTTGGAGAAAAATGTGTTCATTTCATGTATGCGCAAAATGCCTTTGAAATGGCTTTAAAATGGATTTGGAGCATGGAGACGATTATCTCAGGATGGCAATATAAACAAACGAAACTTTTAGTAGATTTCTACTTATTTTATTAAATATTATCTCCACCAAACAGGACAAGCTTGCATCTGTTATAGTTTAGGAGAAAAATGTGTTCATTTCATGTATGCGCGAAATGCCTTAAAAATGGCTTTAAAATGGATTTGGAGCATGGAGACGATTATCTCGAGATTGCAAGATAACCAAACAAAACTTTTAGTGGATTTCTACTTATTTTATTAAATATCATCTCCACCAAACAGGACAAGCTTGCATGTGTTATAGTTTTGGAGAAAAATGTGTTCATTTCATGTATGCGCAAAATGCCTTTGAAATGGCTTTAAAATGGATTTGGAGCATGGAGACGTTTATCTCAGGATGGCAATATAAACAAACGAAACTTTTAGTAGATTTCTACTTATTTTATTAAATATTATCTCCACCAAACAGGACAAGCTTGCATCTGTTATAGTTTTGGAGAAAAATGTGTTCATTTCATGTATGCGCGAAATGCCTTAAAAATGGCTTTAAAATGGATTTGGAGCATGGAGACGATTATCTCGGGATTGCAAGATAACCAAACAAAACTTTTAGTGGATTTCTACTTATTTTATTAAATATCATCTCCACCAAACAGGACAAGCTTGCATCTGTTATAGTTTTGGAGAAAAATGTGTTCATTTCATGTATGCGCGAAATGCCTTAAAAATGGCTTTACAATGGATTTGGAGCATGGAGACGATTATCTCGGGATTGCAAGATAACCAAACAAAACTTTTAGTGGATTTCTACTTATTTTATTAAATATCATCTCCACCATACAGGACAAGCTTGCATCTGTTATAGTTTTGGAGAAAAATGTGTTCATTTCATGTATGCGCGAAATGCCTTAAAAATGGCTTTAAAATGGATTTGGAGCATGGAGACGATTATCTCGGGATTGCAAGATAACCAAACAAAACTTTTAGTGGATTTCTACTTATTTTATTAAATATCATCTCCACCAAACAGGACAAGCTTGCATCTGTTATAGTTTTGGAGAAAAATGTGTTCATTTCATGTATGCGCAAAATGCCTTTGAAATGGCTTTAAAATGGATTTGGAGCATGGAGACGATTATCTCGGGATTGCAAGATAACCAAACAAAACTTTTAGTGGATTTCTACTTATTTTATTAAATATCATCTCCACCAAACAGGACAAGCTTGCATCTGTTATAGTTTTGGAGAAAAATGTGTTCATTTCATGTATGCGCGAAATGCCTTAAAAATGGCTTTAAAATGGATTTGGAGCATGGAGACGATTATCTCGGGATTGCAAGATAACCAAACAAAACTTTTAGTGGATTTCTACTTATTTTATTAAATATCATCTCCACCAAACAGGACAAGCTTGCATCTGTTATAGTTTTGGAGAAAAATGTGTTCATTTCATGTATGCGCGAAATGCCTTTGAAATGGCTTTAAAATGGATTTGGAGCATGGAGACGATTATCTCGGGATTGCAAGAAAACAAAACAAAACTTTTAGTGGATTTCTACTTATTTTATTAAATATCATCTCCACCAAACAGGACAAGCTTGCATCTGTTATAGTTTTGGAGAAAAATGTGTTCATTTCATGTATGCGCGAAATGCCTTAAAAATGGCTTTAAAATGGATTTGGAGCATGGAGACGATTATCTCGGGATTGCAAGATAACCAAACAAAAATTTTAGTGGATTTCTACTTATTTTATTAAATATCATCTCCACCAAACAGGACAAGTTTGCATCTGTTATAGTTTTGGAGAAAAATGTGTTCATTTCATGTATGCGCGAAATGCCTTAAAAATGGCTTTAAAATGGATTTGGAGCATGGAGACGATTATCTCGGGATTGCAAGATAACCAAACAAAACTTTTAGTGGATTTCTACTTATTTTATTAAATATCATCTCCACCAAACAGGACAAGCTTGCATCTGTTATAGTTTTGGAGAAAAATGTGTTCTTTTCATGTATGCGCGAAATGCCTTAAAAATGGCTTCAAAATGGATTTGGAGCATGGAGACGATTATCTCGGGATTGCAAGATAACCAAACAAAACTTTTAGTGGATTTCTACTTATTTTATTAAATATCATCTCCACCAAACAGGACAAGTTTGAATCTGTTATAGTTTTGGAGAAAAATGTGTTCATTTCATGTATGCGCGAAATGCCTTAAAAATGGCTTTAAAATGGATTTGGAGCATGGAGACGATTATCTCGGGATTGCAAGATAACCAAACAAAACTTTTAGTGGATTTCTACTTATTTTATTAAATATCATCTCCACCAAACAGGACAAGCTTGCATGTGTTATAGTTTTGGAGAAAAATGTGTTCATTTCATGTATGCGCAAAATGCCTTTGAAATGGCTTTAAAATGGATTTGGAGCATGAAGACGATTATCTCAGGATGGCAATATAAACAAACGAAACTTTTAGTAGATTTCTACTTATTTTATTAAATATTATCTCCACCAAACAGGACAAGCTTGCATCTGTTATAGTTTTGGAGAAAAATGTGTTCATTTCATGTATGCGCGAAATGCCTTAAAAATGGCTTTAAAATGGATTTGGAGCATGGAGACGATTATCTCGGGATTGCAAGATAACCAAACAAAACTTTTAGTGGATTTCTACTTATTTTATTAAATATCATCTCCACCAAACAGGACAAGCTTGCATCTGTTATAGTTTTGGAGAAAAATGTGTTCATTTCATGTATGCGCGAAATGCCTTAAAAATGGCTTTAAAATGGATTTGGAGCATGGAGACGATTATCTCGGGATTGCAAGATAACCAAACAAAACTTTTAGTGGATTTCTACTTATTTTATTAAATATCATCTCCACCAAACAGGACAAGCTTGCATGTGTTATAGTTTTGGAGAAAAATGTGTTCATTTCATGTATGCGCAAAATGCCTTTGAAATGGCTTTAAAATGGATTTGGAGCATGGAGACGATTATCTCAGGATGGCAATATAAACAAACGAAACTTTTAGTAGATTTCTACTTATTTTATTAAATATTATCTCCACCAAACAGGACAAGCTTGCATCTGTTATAGTTTAGGAGAAAAATGTGTTCATTTCATGTATGCGCGAAATGCCTTAAAAATGGCTTTAAAATGGATTTGGAGCATGGAGACGATTATCTCGAGATTGCAAGATAACCAAACAAAACTTTTAGTGGATTTCTACTTATTTTATTAAATATCATCTCCACCAAACAGGACAAGCTTGCATGTGTTATAGTTTTGGAGAAAAATGTGTTCATTTCATGTATGCGCAAAATGCCTTTGAAATGGCTTTAAAATGGATTTGGAGCATGGAGACGTTTATCTCAGGATGGCAATATAAACAAACGAAACTTTTAGTAGATTTCTACTTATTTTATTAAATATTATCTCCACCAAACAGGACAAGCTTGCATCTGTTATAGTTTTGGAGAAAAATGTGTTCATTTCATGTATGCGCGAAATGCCTTAAAAATGGCTTTAAAATGGATTTGGAGCATGGAGACGATTATCTCGGGATTGCAAGATAACCAAACAAAACTTTTAGTGGATTTCTACTTATTTTATTAAATATCATCTCCACCAAACAGGACAAGCTTGCATGTGTTATAGTTTTGGAGAAAAATGTGTTCATTTCATGTATGCGCAAAATGCCTTTGAAATGGCTTTAAAATGGATTTGGAGCATGGAGACGATTATCTCAGGATGGCAATATAAACAAACGAAACTTTTAGTAGATTTCTACTTATTTTATTAAATATTATCTCCACCAAACAGGACAAGCTTGCATCTGTTATAGTTTTGGAGAAAAATGTGTTCATTTCATGTATGCGCGAAATGCCTTAAAAATGGCTTTAAAATGGATTTGGAGCATGGAGACGATTATCTCGGGATTGCAAGATAACCAAACAAAACTTTTAGTGGATTTCTACTTATTTTATTAAATATCATATCCACCAAACAGGACAAGCTTGCATCTGTTATAGTTTTGGAGAAAAATGTGTTCATTTCATGTATGCGCGAAATGCCTTAAAAATGGCTTTAAAATGGATTTGGAGCATGGAGACGATTATCTCGGGATTGCAAGATAACCAAACAAAACTTTTAGTGGATTTCTACTTATTTTATTAAATATCATCTCCACCAAACAGGACAAGCTTGCATGTGTTATAGTTTTGGAGAAAAATGTGTTCATTTCATGTATGCGCAAAATGCCTTTGAAATGGCTTTAAAATGGATTTGGAGCATGGAGACGATTATCTCAGGATGGCAATATAAACAAACGAAACTTTTAGTAGATTTCTACTTATTTTATTAAATATTATCTCCACCAAACAGGACAAGCTTGCATCTGTTATAGTTTTGGAGAAAAATGTGTTCATTTCATGTATGCGCGAAATGCCTTAAAAATGGCTTTAAAATGGATTTGGAGCATGGAGACGATTATCTCGGGATTGCAAGATAACCAAACAAAACTTTTAGTGGATTTCTACTTATTTTATTAAATATCATCTCCACCAAACAGGACAAGCTTGCATCTGTTATAGTTTTGGAGAAAAATGTGTTCATTTCATGTATGCGCGAAATGCCTTAAAAATGGCTTTAAAATGGATTTGGAGCATGGAGACGATTATCTCGGGATTGCAAGATAACCAAACAAAACTTTTAGTGGATTTCTACTTATTTTATTAAATATCATCTCCACCAAACAGGACAAGCTTGCATCTGTTATAGTTTTGGAGAAAAATGTGTTCATTTTATGTATGCGCGAAATGCCTTAAAAATGGCTTTAAAATGGATTTGGAGCATGGAGACGATTATCTCGGGATTGCAAGATAACCAAACAAAACTTTTAGTGGCTTTCTACTTATTTTATTAAATATCATCTCCACCAAACAGGACAAGCTTGCATCTGTTATAGTTTTGGAGAAAAATGTGTTCATTTCATGTATGCGCGAAATGCCTTAAAATGGCTTTAAAATGGATTTGGAGCATGGAGACGATTATCTCGGGATTGCAATATAACCAAACAAAACTTTTAGTGGATTTCTACTTATTTTATTAAATATCATCTCCACCAAACAGGACAAGCTTGCATCTGTTACAGTTTTGGAGAAAAATGTGTTCATTTCATGTATGCGCGAAATGCCTTAAAAATGGCTTTAAAATGGATTTGGAGCATGGAGACGATTATCTCGGGATTGCAAGATAACCAAACAAAACTTTTAGTGGATTATTACTTATTTTATTAAATATCATCTCCACCAAACAGGACAAGCTTGCATGTGTTATAGTTTTGGAGAAAAATGTGTTCATTTCATGTATGCGCAAAATGCCTTAAAAATGGCTTTAAAATGGATTTGGAGCATGGAGACGATTATCTCGGGATTGCAAGATAACCAAACAAAACTTTTAGTGGACTTCTACTTATTTTATTAAATATCATCTCCACCAAACAGGACAAGCTTGCATCTGTTATAGTTTTGGAGAAAAATGTGTTCATTTCATGTATGCGCGAAATGCCTTAAAAATGGCTTTAAAATGGATTTGGAGCATGGAGACGATTATCTCGGGATTGCAAGATAACCAAACAAAACTTTTAGTGGATTTCTACTTATTTTATTAAATATCATCTCCACCAAACAGGACAAGCTTGCATCTGTTATAGTTTTGGAGAAAAATGTGTTCATTTCATGTATGCGCGAAATGCCTTAAAAATGGCTTTAAAATGGATTTGGAGCATGGAGACGATTATCTCGGGATTGCAAGATAACCAAACAAAACTTTTAGTGGATTTCTACTTATTTTATTAAATATCATCTCCACCAAACAGGACAAGCTTGCATCTGTTATAGTTTTGGAGAAAAATGTGTTCATTTCATGTATGCGCGAAATGCCTTAAAAATGGCTTTAAAATGGATTTGGAGCATGGAGACGATTATCTCGGGATTGCAATATAACCAAACAAAACTTTTAGTGGATTTCTACTTATTTTATTAAATATCATCTCCACCAAACAGGACAAGCTTGCATCTGTTATAGTTTTGGAGAAAAATGTGTTCATTTCATGTATGCGCGAAATGCCTTAAAAATGGCTTTAAAATGGATTTGGAGCATGGAGACGATTATCTCGGGATTGCAAGATAACCAAACAAAACTTTTAGTGGATTTCTACTTATTTTATTAAATATCATCTCCACCAAACAGGACAAGCTTGCATCTGTTATAGTTTTGGAGAAAAATGTGTTCATTTCATGTATGCGCGAAATGCCTTAAAAATGGCTTTAAAATGGATTTGGAGCATGGAGACGATTATCTCGGGATTGCAAGATAACCAAACAAAACTTTTAGTGGATTTCTACTTATTTTATTAAATATCATCTCCACCAAACAGGACAAGCTTCCATCTGTTATAGTTTTGGAGAAAAATGTGTTCATTTCATGTATGCGCGAAATGCCTTAAAAATGGCTTTAAAATGGATTTGGAGCATGGAGACGATTATCTCGGGATTGCAAGATAACCAAACAAAACTTTTAGTGGATTTCTACTTATTTTATTAAATATCATCTCCACCAAACAGGACAAGCTTGCATGTGTTATAGTTTTGGAGAAAAATGTGTTCATTTAATGTATGCGCAAAATGCCTTTGAAATGGCTTTAAAATGGATTTGGAGCATGGAGACGATTATCTCAGGATGGCAATATAAACAAACGAAACTTTTAGTAGATTTCTACTTATTTTATTAAATATTATCTCCACCAAACAGGACAAGCTTGCATCTGTTATAGTTTTGGAGAAAAATGTGTTCATTTCATGTATGCGCGAAATGCCTTAAAAATGGCTTTAAAATGGATTTGGAGCATGGAGACGATTATCTCGGGATTGCAAGATAACCAAACAAAACTTTTAGTGGATTTCTACTTATTTTATTAAATATCATCTCCACCAAACAGGACAAGCTTGCATCTGTTATAGTTTTGGAGAAAAATGTGTTCATTTCATGTATGCGCGAAATGCCTTAAAAATGGCTTTAAAATGGATTTGGAGCATGGAGACGATTATCTCGGGATTGCAAGATAACCAAACAAAACTTTTAGTGGATTTCTACTTATTTTATTAAATATCATCTCCACCAAACAGGACAAGCTTGCATGTGTTATAGTTTTGGAGAAAAATGTGTTCATTTCATGTATGCGCAAAATGCCTTTGAAATGGCTTTAAAATGGATTTGGAGCATGGAGACGATTATCTCAGGATGGCAATATAAACAAACGAAACTTTTAGTAGATTTCTACTTATTTTATTAAATATTATCTCCACCAAACAGGACAAGCTTGCATCTGTTATAGTTTTGGAGAAAAATGTGTTCATTTCATGTATGCGCGAAATGCCTTAAAAATGGCTTTAAAATGGATTTGGAGCATGGAGACGATTATCTCGGGATTGCAAGATAACCAAACAAAACTTTTAGTGGATTTCTACTTATTTTATTAAATATCATCTCCACCAAACAGGACAAGCTTGCATCTGTTATAGTTTTGGAGAAAAATGTGTTCATTTCATGTATGCGCGAAATGCCTTAAAAATGGCTTTAAAATGGATTTGGAGCATGGAGACGATTATCTCGGGATTGCAAGATAACCAAACAAAACTTTTAGTGGATTTCTACTTATTTTATTAAATATCATCTCCACCAAACAGGACAAGCTTGCATGTGTTATAGTTTTGGAGAAAAATGTGTTCATTTCATGTATGCGCAAAATGCCTTTGAAATGGCTTTAAAATGGATTTGGAGCATGGAGACGATTATCTCAGGATGGCAATATAAACAAACGAAACTTTTAGTAGATTTCTACTTATTTTATTAAATATTATCTCCACCAAACAGGACAAGCTTGCATCTGTTATAGTTTTGGAGAAAAATGTGTTCATTTCATGTATGCGCGAAATGCCTTAAAAATGGCTTTAAAATGGATTTGGAGCATGGAGACGATTATCTCGGGATTGCAAGATAACCAAACAAAACTTTTAGTGGATTTCTACTTATTTTATTAAATATCATCTCCACCAAACAGGACAAGCTTGCATCTGTTATAGTTTTGGAGAAAAATGTGTTCATTTCATGTATGCGCGAAATGCCTTAAAAATGGCTTTAAAATGGATTTGGAGCATGGAGACGATTATCTCGGGATTGCAAGATAACCAAACAAAACTTTTAGTGGATTTCTACTTATTTTATTAAATATCATCTCCACCAAACAGGACAAGCTTGCATGTGTTATAGTTTTGGAGAAAAATGTGTTCATTTCATGTATGCGCGAAATGCCTTAAAAATGGCTTTAAAATGGATTTAGAGCATGGAGACGATTATCTCGGGATTGCAAGATAACCAAACAAAACTTTTAGTGGATTTCTACTTATTTTATTAAATATCATCTCCACCAAACAGGACAAGCTTGCATCTGTTATAGTTTTGGAGAAAAATGTGTTCATTTCATGTATGCGCGAAATGCCTTAAAAATGGCTTTAAAATGGATTTGGAGCATGGAGACGATTATCTCGGGATTGCAAGATAACCAAACAAAACTTTTAGTGGATTTCTACTTATTTTATTAAATATCATCTCCACCAAACAGGACAAGCTTGCATCTGTTATAGTTTTGGAGAAAAATGTGTTCATTTCATGTATGCGCGAAATGCCTTAAAAATGGCTTTAAAATGGATTTGGAGCATGGAGACGATTATCTCGGGATTGCAAGATAACCAAACAAAACTTTTAGTGGATTTCTACTTATTTTATTAAATATCATCTCCACCAAACAGGACAAGCTTGCATGTGTTATAGTTTTGGAGAAAAATGTGTTCATTTCATGTATGCGCAAAATGCCTTTGAAATGGCTTTAAAATGGATTTGGAGCATGGAGACGATTATCTCAGGATGGCAATATAAACAAACGAAACTTTTAGTAGATTTCTACTTATTTTATTAAATATTATCTCCACCAAACAGGACAAGCTTGCATCTGTTATAGTTTTGGAGAAAAATGTGTTCATTTCATGTATGCGCGAAATGCCTTAAAAATGGCTTTAAATGGATTTGGAGCATGGAGACGATTATCTCGGGATTGCAAGATAACCAAACAAAACTTTTAGTGGATTTCTACTTATTTTATTAAATATCATCTCCACCAAACAGGACAAGCTTGCATCTGTTATAGTTTTGGAGAAAAATGTGTTCATTTCATGTATGCGCGAAATGCCTTAAAAATGGCTTTAAAATGGATTTGGAGCATGGAGACGATTATCTCGGGATTGCAAGATAACCAAACAAAACTTTTAGTGGATTTCTACTTATTTTATTAAATATCATCTCCACCAAACAGGACAAGCTTGCATGTGTTATAGTTTTGGAGAAAAATGTGTTCATTTCATGTATGCGCAAAATGCCTTTGAAATGGCTTTAAAATGGATTTGGAGCATGGAGACGATTATCTCAGGATGGCAATATAAACAAACGAAACTTTTAGTAGATTTCTACTTATTTTATTAAATATTATCTCCACCAAACAGGACAAGCTTGCATCTGTTATAGTTTTGGAGAAAAATGTGTTCATTTCATGTATGCGCGAAATGCCTTAAAAATGGCTTTAAAATGGATTTGGAGCATGGAGACGATTATCTCGGGATTGCAAGATAACCAAACAAAACTTTTAGTGGATTTCTACTTATTTTATTAAATATCATCTCCACCAAACAGGACAAGCTTGCATCTGTTATAGTTTTGGAGAAAAATGTGTTCATTTCATGTATGCGCGAAATGCCTTAAAAGTGGCTTTAAAATGGATTTGGAGCATGGAGACGATTATCTCGGGATTGCAAGATAACCAAACAAAACTTTTAGTGGATTTCTACTTATTTTATTAAATATCATCTCCACCAAACAGGACAAGCTTGCATCTGTTATAGTTTTGGAGAAAAATGTGTTCATTTCATGTATGCGCGAAATGCCTTAAAAATGGCTTTAAAATGGGTTTGGAGCATGGAGACGATTATCTCGGGATTGCAAGATAATCAAACAAAACTTTTAGTGGATTTCTACTTATTTTATTAAATATCATCTCCACCAAACAGGACAAGCTTGCATCTGTTATAGTTTTGGAGAAAAATGTGTTCATTTCATGTATGCGCGAAATGCCTTAAAAATGGCTTTAAAATGGATTTGGAGCATGGAGACGATTATCTCGGGATTGCAATATAACCAAACAAAACTTTTAGTGGATTTCTACTTATTTTATTAAATATCATCTCCACCAAACAGGACAAGCTTGCATCTGTTACAGTTTTGGAGAAAAATGTGTTCATTTCATGTATGCGCGAAATGCCTTAAAAATGGCTTTAAAATGGATTTGGAGCATGGAGACGATTATCTCGGGATTGCAAGATAACCAAACAAAACTTTTAGTGGATTTCTACTTATTTTATTAAATATCATCTCCACCAAACAGGACAAGCTTGCATCTGTTATAGTTTTGGAGAAAAATGTGTTCATTTCATGTATGCGCGAAATGCCTTAAAAATGGCTTTACAATGGATTTGGAGCATGGAGACGATTATCTCGGGATTGCAAGATAACCAAACAAAACTTTTAGTGGATTTCTACTTATTTTATTAAATATCATCTCCACCAAACAGGACAAGCTTGCATCTGTTATCGTTTTGGAGAAAAATGTGTTCATTTCATGTATGCGCGAAATGCCTTAAAAATGGCTTTAAAATGGATTTGGAGCATGGAGACGATTATCTCGGGATTGCAAGATAACCAAACAAAACTTTTAGTGGATTTCTACTTATTTTATTAAATATCATCTCCACCAAACAGGACAAGCTTGCATCTGTTATAGTTTTGGAGAAAAATGTGTTCATTTCATGTATGCGCAAAATGCCTTTGAAATGGCTTTAAAATGGATTTGGAGCATGGAGACGATTATCTCGGGATTGCAAGATAACCAAACAAAACTTTTAGTGGATTTCTACTTATTTTATTAAATATCATCTCCACCAAACAGGACAAGCTTGCATCTGTTATAGTTTTGGAGAAAAATGTGTTCATTTCATGTATGCGCGAAATGCCTTTGAAATGGCTTTAAAATGGATTTGGAGCATGGAGACGATTATCTCGGGATTGCAAGATAACCAAACAAAACTTTTAGTGGATTTCTACTTATTTTATTAAATATCATCTCCACCAAACAGGACAAGCTTGCATCTGTTATAGTTTTGGAGAAAAATGTGTTCATTTCATGTATGCGCGAAATGCCTTAAAAATGGCTTTAAAATGGATTTGGAGCATGGAGACGATTATCTCGGGATTGCAAGATAACCAAACAAAACTTTTAGTGGATTTCTACTTATTTTATTAAATATCATCTCCACCAAACAGGACAAGTTTGCATCTGTTATAGTTTTGGAGAAAAATGTGTTCATTTCATGTATGCGCGAAATGCCTTAAAAATGGCTTTAAAATGGATTTGGAGCATGGAGACGATTATCTCGGGATTGCAAGATAACCAAACAAAACTTTTAGTGGATTTCTACTTATTTTATTAAATATCATCTCCACCAAACAGGACAAGCTTGCATCTGTTATAGTTTTGGAGAAAAATGTGTTCTTTTCATGTATGCGCGAAATGCCTTAAAAATGGCTTCAAAATGGATTTGGAGCATGGAGACGATTATCTCGGGATTGCAAGATAACCAAACAAAACTTTTAGTGGATTTCTACTTATTTTATTAAATATCATCTCCACCAAACAGGACAAGTTTGCATCTGTTATAGTTTTGGAGAAAAATGTGTTCATTTCATGTATGCGCGAAATGCCTTAAAAATGGCTTTAAAATGGATTTGGAGCATGGAGACGATTATCTCGGGATTGCAAGATAACCAAACAAAACTTTTAGTGGATTTCTACTTATTTTATTAAATATCATCTCCACCAAACAGGACAAGCTTGCATGTGTTATAGTTTTGGAGAAAAATGTGTTCATTTCATGTATGCGCAAAATGCCTTTGAAATGGCTTTAAAATGGATTTGGAGCATGAAGACGATTATCTCAGGATGGCAATATAAACAAACGAAACTTTTAGTAGATTTCTACTTATTTTATTAAATATTATCTCCACCAAACAGGACAAGCTTGCATCTGTTATAGTTTTGGAGAAAAATGTGTTCATTTCATGTATGCGCGAAATGCCTTAAAAATGGCTTTAAAATGGATTTGGAGCATGGAGACGATTATCTCGGGATTGCAAGATAACCAAACAAAACTTTTAGTGGATTTCTACTTATTTTATTAAATATCATCTCCACCAAACAGGACAAGCTTGCATCTGTTATAGTTTTGGAGAAAAATGTGTTCATTTCATGTATGCGCGAAATGCCTTAAAAATGGCTTTAAAATGGATTTGGAGCATGGAGACGATTATCTCGGGATTGCAAGATAACCAAACAAAACTTTTAGTGGATTTCTACTTATTTTATTAAATATCATCTCCACCAAACAGGACAAGCTTGCATGTGTTATAGTTTTGGAGAAAAATGTGTTCATTTCATGTATGCGCAAAATGCCTTTGAAATGGCTTTAAAATGGATTTGGAGCATGGAGACGATTATCTCAGGATGGCAATATAAACAAACGAAACTTTTAGTAGATTTCTACTTATTTTATTAAATATTATCTCCACCAAACAGGACAAGCTTGCATCTGTTATAGTTTAGGAGAAAAATGTGTTCATTTCATGTATGCGCGAAATGCCTTAAAAATGGCTTTAAAATGGATTTGGAGCATGGAGACGATTATCTCGAGATTGCAAGATAACCAAACAAAACTTTTAGTGGATTTCTACTTATTTTATTAAATATCATCTCCACCAAACAGGACAAGCTTGCATGTGTTATAGTTTTGGAGAAAAATGTGTTCATTTCATGTATGCGCAAAATGCCTTTGAAATGGCTTTAAAATGGATTTGGAGCATGGAGACGTTTATCTCAGGATGGCAATATAAACAAACGAAACTTTTAGTAGATTTCTACTTATTTTATTAAATATTATCTCCACCAAACAGGACAAGCTTGCATCTGTTATAGTTTTGGAGAAAAATGTGTTCATTTCATGTATGCGCGAAATGCCTTAAAAATGGCTTTAAAATGGATTTGGAGCATGGAGACGATTATCTCGGGATTGCAAGATAACCAAACAAAACTTTTAGTGGATTTCTACTTATTTTATTAAATATCATCTCCACCAAACAGGACAAGCTTGCATCTGTTATAGTTTTGGAGAAAAATGTGTTCATTTCATGTATGCGCGAAATGCCTTAAAAATGGCTTTACAATGGATTTGGAGCATGGAGACGATTATCTCGGGATTGCAAGATAACCAAACAAAACTTTTAGTGGATTTCTACTTATTTTATTAAATATCATCTCCACCAAACAGGACAAGTTTGCATCTGTTATAGTTTTGGAGAAAAATGTGTTCATTTCATGTATGCGCGAAATGCCTTAAAAATGGCTTTAAAATGGATTTGGAGCATGGAGACGATTATCTCGGGATTGCAAGATAACCAAACAAAACTTTTAGTGGATTTCTACTTATTTTATTAAATATCATCTCCACCAAACAGGACAAGCTTGCATGTGTTATAGTTTTGGAGAAAAATGTGTTCATTTCATGTATGCGCAAAATGCCTTTGAAATGGCTTTAAAATGGATTTGGAGCATGAAGACGATTATCTCAGGATGGCAATATAAACAAACGAAACTTTTAGTAGATTTCTACTTATTTTATTAAATATTATCTCCACCAAACAGGACAAGCTTGCATCTGTTATAGTTTTGGAGAAAAATGTGTTCATTTCATGTATGCGCGAAATGCCTTAAAAATGGCTTTAAAATGGATTTGGAGCATGGAGACGATTATCTCGGGATTGCAAGATAACCAAACAAAACTTTTAGTGGATTTCTACTTATTTTATTAAATATCATCTCCACCAAACAGGACAAGCTTGCATCTGTTATAGTTTTGGAGAAAAATGTGTTCATTTCATGTATGCGCGAAATGCCTTAAAAATGGCTTTAAAATGGATTTGGAGCATGGAGACGATTATCTCGGGATTGCAAGATAACCAAACAAAACTTTTAGTGGATTTCTACTTATTTTATTAAATATCATCTCCACCAAACAGGACAAGCTTGCATGTGTTATAGTTTTGGAGAAAAATGTGTTCATTTCATGTATGCGCAAAATGCCTTTGAAATGGCTTTAAAATGGATTTGGAGCATGGAGACGATTATCTCAGGATGGCAATATAAACAAACGAAACTTTTAGTAGATTTCTACTTATTTTATTAAATATTATCTCCACCAAACAGGACAAGCTTGCATCTGTTATAGTTTAGGAGAAAAATGTGTTCATTTCATGTATGCGCGAAATGCCTTAAAAATGGCTTTAAAATGGATTTGAAGCATGGAGACGATTATCTCGAGATTGCAAGATAACCAAACAAAACTTTTAGTGGATTTCTACTTATTTTATTAAATATCATCTCCACCAAACAGGACAAGCTTGCATGTGTTATAGTTTTGGAGAAAAATGTGTTCATTTCATGTATGCGCAAAATGCCTTTGAAATGGCTTTAAAATGGATTTGGAGCATGGAGACGTTTATCTCAGGATGGCAATATAAACAAACGAAACTTTTAGTAGATTTCTACTTATTTTATTAAATATTATCTCCACCAAACAGGACAAGCTTGCATCTGTTATAGTTTTGGAGAAAAATGTGTTCATTTCATGTATGCGCGAAATGCCTTAAAAATGGCTTTAAAATGGATTTGGAGCATGGAGACGATTATCTCGGGATTGCAAGATAACCAAACAAAACTTTTAGTGGATTTCTACTTATTTTATTAAATATCATCTCCACCAAACAGGACAAGCTTGCATCTGTTATAGTTTTGGAGAAAAATGTGTTCATTTCATGTATGCGCGAAATGCCTTAAAAATGGCTTTACAATGGATTTGGAGCATGGAGACGATTATCTCGGGATTGCAAGATAACCAAACAAAACTTTTAGTGGATTTCTACTTATTTTATTAAATATCATCTCCACCAAACAGGACAAGCTTGCATCTGTTATAGTTTTGGAGAAAAATGTGTTCATTTCATGTATGCGCGAAATGCCTTAAAAATGGCTTTAAAATGGATTTGGAGCATGGAGACGATTATCTCGGGATTGCAAGATAACCAAACAAAACTTTTAGTGGATTTCTACTTATTTTATTAAATATCATCTCCACCAAACAGGACAAGCTTGCATCTGTTATAGTTTTGGAGAAAAATGTGTTCATTTCATGTATGCGCGAAATGCCTTAAAAATGGCTTTAAAATGGATTTGGAGCATGGAGACGATTATCTCGGGATTGCAAGATAACCAAACAAAACTTTTAGTGGATTTCTACTTATTTTATTAAATATCATCTCCACCAAACAGGACAAGCTTGCATCTGTTATAGTTTTGGAGAAAAATGTGTTCATTTCATGTATGCGCGAAATGCCTTTGAAATGGCTTTAAAATGGATTTGGAGCATGGAGACGATTATCTCGGGATTGCAAGAAAACAAAACAAAACTTTTAGTGGATTTCTACTTATTTTATTAAATATCATCTCCACCAAACAGGACAAGCTTGCATCTGTTATAGTTTTGGAGAAAAATGTGTTCATTTCATGTATGCGCGAAATGCCTTAAAAATGGCTTTAAAATGGATTTGGAGCATGGAGACGATTATCTCGGGATTGCAAGATAACCAAACAAAACTTTTAGTGGATTTCTACTTATTTTATTAAATATCATCTCCACCAAACAGGACAAGTTTGCATCTGTTATAGTTTTGGAGAAAAATGTGTTCATTTCATGTATGCGCGAAATGCCTTAAAAATGGCTTTAAAATGGATTTGGAGCATGGAGACGATTATCTCGGGATTGCAAGATAACCAAACAAAACTTTTAGTGGATTTCTACTTATTTTATTAAATATCATCTCCACCAAACAGGACAAGCTTGCATCTGTTATAGTTTTGGAGAAAAATGTGTTCTTTTCATGTATGCGCGAAATGCCTTAAAAATGGCTTCAAAATGGATTTGGAGCATGGAGACGATTATCTCGGGATTGCAAGATAACCAAACAAAACTTTTAGTGGATTTCTACTTATTTTATGAAATATCATCTCCACCAAACAGGACAAGTTTGCATCTGTTATAGTTTTGGAGAAAAATGTGTTCATTTCATGTATGCGCGAAATGCCTTAAAAATGGCTTTAAAATGGATTTGGAGCATGGAGACGATTATCTCGGGATTGCAAGATAACCAAACAAAACTTTTAGTGGATTTCTACTTATTTTATTAAATATCATCTCCACCAAACAGGACAAGCTTGCATGTGTTATAGTTTTGGAGAAAAATGTGTTCATTTCATGTATGCGCAAAATGCCTTTGAAATGGCTTTAAAATGGATTTGGAGCATGAAGACGATTATCTCAGGATGGCAATATAAACAAACGAAACTTTTAGTAGATTTCTACTTATTTTATTAAATATTATCTCCACCAAACAGGACAAGCTTGCATCTGTTATAGTTTTGGAGAAAAATGTGTTCATTTCATGTATGCGCGAAATGCCTTAAAAATGGCTTTAAAATGGATTTGGAGCATGGAGACGATTATCTCGGGATTGCAAGATAACCAAACAAAACTTTTAGTGGATTTCTACTTATTTTATTAAATATCATCTCCACCAAACAGGACAAGCTTGCATCTGTTATAGTTTTGGAGAAAAATGTGTTCATTTCATGTATGCGCGAAATGCCTTAAAAATGGCTTTAAAATGGATTTGGAGCATGGAGACGATTATCTCGGGATTGCAAGATAACCAAACAAAACTTTTAGTGGATTTCTACTTATTTTATTAAATATCATCTCCACCAAACAGGACAAGCTTGCATGTGTTATAGTTTTGGAGAAAAATGTGTTCATTTCATGTATGCGCAAAATGCCTTTGAAATGGCTTTAAAATGGATTTGGAGCATGGAGACGATTATCTCAGGATGGCAATATAAACAAACGAAACTTTTAGTAGATTTCTACTTATTTTATTAAATATTATCTCCACCAAACAGGACAAGCTTGCATCTGTTATAGTTTAGGAGAAAAATGTGTTAATTTCATGTATGCGCGAAATGCCTTAAAAATGGCTTTAAAATGGATTTGGAGCATGGAGACGATTATCTCGAGATTGCAAGATAACCAAACAAAACTTTTAGTGGATTTCTACTTATTTTATTAAATATCATCTCCACCAAACAGGACAAGCTTGCATGTGTTATAGTTTTGGAGAAAAATGTGTTCATTTCATGTATGCGCAAAATGCCTTTGAAATGGCTTTAAAATGGATTTGGAGCATGGAGACGTTTATCTCAGGATGGCAATATAAACAAACGAAACTTTTAGTAGATTTCTACTTATTTTATTAAATATTATCTCCACCAAACAGGACAAGCTTGCATCTGTTATAGTTTTGGAGAAAAATGTGTTCATTTCATGTATGCGCGAAATGCCTTAAAAATGGCTTTAAAATGGATTTGGAGCATGGAGACGATTATCTCGGGATTGCAAGATAACCAAACAAAACTTTTAGTGGATTTCTACTTATTTTATTAAATATCATCTCCACCAAACAGGACAAGCTTGCATGTGTTATAGTTTTGGAGAAAAATGTGTTCATTTCATGTATGCGCAAAATGCCTTTGAAATGGCTTTAAAATGGATTTGGAGCATGGAGACGATTATCTCAGGATGGCAATATAAACAAACGAAACTTTTAGTAGATTTCTACTTATTTTATTAAATATTATCTCCACCAAACAGGACAAGCTTGCATCTGTTATAGTTTTGGAGAAAAATGTGTTCATTTCATGTATGCGCGAAATGCCTTAAAAATGGCTTTAAAATGGATTTGGAGCATGGAGACGATTATCTCGGGATTGCAAGATAACCAAACAAAACTTTTAGTGGATTTCTACTTATTTTATTAAATATCATATCCACCAAACAGGACAAGCTTGCATCTGTTATAGTTTTGGAGAAAAATGTGTTCATTTCATGTATGCGCGAAATGCCTTAAAAATGGCTTTAAAATGGATTTGGAGCATGGAGACGATTATCTCGGGATTGCAAGATAACCAAACAAAACTTTTAGTGGATTTCTACTTATTTTATTAAATATCATCTCCACCAAACAGGACAAGCTTGCATGTGTTATAGTTTTGGAGAAAAATGTGTTCATTTCATGTATGCGCAAAATGCCTTTGAAATGGCTTTAAAATGGATTTGGAGCATGGAGACGATTATCTCAGGATGGCAATATAAACAAACGAAACTTTTAGTAGATTTCTACTTATTTTATTAAATATTATCTCCACCAAACAGGACAAGCTTGCATCTGTTATAGTTTTGGAGAAAAATGTGTTCATTTCATGTATGCGCGAAATGCCTTAAAAATGGCTTTAAAATGGATTTGGAGCATGGAGACGATTATCTCGGGATTGCAAGATAACCAAACAAAACTTTTAGTGGATTTCTACTTATTTTATTAAATATCATCTCCACCAAACAGGACAAGCTTGCATCTGTTATAGTTTTGGAGAAAAATGTGTTCATTTCATGTATGCGCGAAATGCCTTAAAAATGGCTTTAAAATGGATTTGGAGCATGGAGACGATTATCTCGGGATTGCAAGATAACCAAACAAAACTTTTAGTGGATTTCTACTTATTTTATTAAATATCATCTCCACCAAACAGGACAAGCTTGCATCTGTTATAGTTTTGGAGAAAAATGTGTTCATTTCATGTATGCGCGAAATGCCTTAAAAATGGCTTTAAAATGGATTTGGAGCATGGAGACGATTATCTCGGGATTGCAAGATAACCAAACAAAACTTTTAGTGGCTTTCTACTTATTTTATTAAATATCATCTCCACCAAACAGGACAAGCTTGCATCTGTTATAGTTTTGGAGAAAAATGTGTTCATTTCATGTATGCGCGAAATGCCTTAAAAATGGCTTTAAAATGGATTTGGAGCATGGAGACGATTATCTCGGGATTGCAAGATAACCAAACAAAACTTTTAGTGGCTTTCTACTTATTTTATTAAATATCATCTCCACCAAACAGGACAAGCTTGCATCTGTTATAGTTTTGGAGAAAAATGTGTTCATTTCATGTATGCGCGAAATGCCTTAAAAATGGCTTTAAAATGGATTTGGAGCATGGAGACGATTATCTCGGGATTGCAAGATAACCAAACAAAACTTTTAGTGGATTTCTACTTATTTTATTAAATATCATCTCCACCAAACAGGACAAGCTTGCATCTGTTATAGTTTTGGAGAAAAATGTGTTCATTTCATGTATGCGCGAAATGCCTTAAAAATGGCTTTAAAATGGATTTGGAGCATGGAGACGATTATCTCGGGATTGCAAGATAACCAAACAAAACTTTTAGTGGATTTCTACTTATTTTATTAAATATCATCTCCACCAAACAGGACAAGCTTGCATCTGTTATAGTTTTGGAGAAAAATGTGTTCATTTCATGTATGCGCGAAATGCCTTAAAAATGGCTTTAAAATGGATTTGGAGCATGGAGACGATTATCTCGGGATTGCAAGATAACCAAACAAAACTTTTAGTGGCTTTCTACTTATTTTATTAAATATCATCTCCACCAAACAGGACAAGCTTGCATCTGTTATAGTTTTGGAGAAAAATGTGTTCATTTCATGTATGCGCGAAATGCCTTAAAAATGGCTTTAAAATGGATTTGGAGCATGGAGACGATTATCTCGGGATTGCAATATAACCAAACAAAACTTTTAGTGGATTTCTACTTATTTTATTAAATATAATCTCCACCAAACAGGACAAGCTTGCATCTGTTACAGTTTTGGAGAAAAATGTGTTCATTTCATGTATGCGCGAAATGCCTTAAAAATGGCTTTAAAATGGATTTGGAGCATGGAGACGATTATCTCGGGATTGCAAGATAACCAAACAAAACTTTTAGTGGATTATTACTTATTTTATTAAATATCATCTCCACCAAACAGGACAAGCTTGCATCTGTTATAGTTTTGGAGAAAAATGTGTTCATTTCATGTATGCGCGAAATGCCTTAAAAATGGCTTTACAATGGATTTGGAGCATGGAGACGATTATCTCGGGATTGCAAGATAACCAAACAAAACTTTTAGTGGATTTCTACTTATTTTATTAAATATCATCTCCACCAAACAGGACAAGCTTGCATCTGTTATAGTTTTGGAGAAAAATGTGTTCATTTCATGTATGCGCGAAATGCCTTAAAAATGGCTTTAAAATGGATTTGGAGCATGGAGACGATTATCTCGGGATTGCAAGATAACCAAACAAAACTTTTAGTGGATTTCTACTTATTTTATTAAATATCATCTCCACCAAACAGGACAAGCTTGCATCTGTTATAGTTTTGGAGAAAAATGTGTTCATTTCATGTATGCGCGAAATGCCTTAAAAATGGCTTTAAAATGGATTTGGAGCATGGAGACGATTATCTCGGGATTGCAAGATAACCAAACAAAACTTTTAGTGGATTATTACTTATTTTATTAAATATCATCTCCACCAAACAGGACAAGCTTGCATGTGTTATAGTTTTGGAGAAAAATGTGTTCATTTCATGTATGCGCAAAATGCCTTTGAAATGGCTTTAAAATGGATTTGGAGCATGGAGACGATTATCTCAGGATGGCAATATAAACAAACGAAACTTTTAGTAGATTTCTACTTATTTTATTAAATATTATCTCCACCAAACAGGACAAGCTTGCATCTGTTATAGTTTTGGAGAAAAATGTGTTCATTTCATGTATGCGCGAAATGCCTTAAAAATGGCTTTAAAATGGATTTGGAGCATGGAGACGATTATCTCGGGATTGCAAGATAACCAAACAAAACTTTTAGTGGATTTCTACTTATTTTATTAAATATCATCTCCACCAAACAGGACAAGCTTGCATCTGTTATAGTTTTGGAGAAAAATGTGTTCATTTCATGTATGCGCGAAATGCCTTAAAAATGGCTTTAAAATGGATTTGGAGCATGGAGACGATTATCTCGGGATTGCAAGATAACCAAACAAAACTTTTAGTGGATTTCTACTTATTTTATTAAATATCATCTCCACCAAACAGGACAAGCTTGCATGTGTTATAGTTTTGGAGAAAAATGTGTTCATTTCATGTATGCGCAAAATGCCTTTGAAATGGCTTTAAAATGGATTTGGAGCATGGGGACGATTATCTCAGGATGGCAATATAAACAAACGAAACTTTTAGTAGATTTCTACTTATTTTATTAAATATTATCTCCACCAAACAGGACAAGCTTGCATCTGTTATAGTTTTGGAGAAAAATGTGTTCATTTCATGTATGCGCGAAATGCCTTAAAAATGGCTTTAAAATGGATTTGGAGCATGGAGACGATTATCTCGGGATTGCAAGATAACCAAACAAAACTTTTAGTGGATTTCTACTTATTTTATTAAATATCATCTCCACCAAACAGGACAAGCTTGCATCTGTTATAGTTTTGGAGAAAAATGTGTTCATTTCATGTATGCGCGAAATGCCTTAAAAATGGCTTTAAAATAGATTTGGAGCATGGAGACGATTATCTCGGGATTGCAAGATAACCAAACAAAACTTTTAGTGGATTTCTACTTATTTTATTAAATATCATCTCCACCAAACAGGACAAGCTTGCATGTGTTATAGTTTTGGAGAAAAATGTGTTCATTTCATGTATGCGCAAAATGCCTTTGAAATGGCTTTAAAATGGATTTGGAGCATGGAGACGATTATCTCAGGATGGCAATATAAACAAACGAAACTTTTAGTAGATTTCTACTTATTTTATTAAATATTATCTCCACCAAACAGGACAAGCTTGCATCTGTTATAGTTTTGGAGAAAAATGTGTTCATTTCAAGTATGCGCGAAATGCCTTAAAAATGGCTTTAAAATGGATTTGGAGCATGGAGACGATTATCTCGGGATTGCAAGATAACCAAACAAAACTTTTAGTGGATTTCTACTTATTTTATTAAATATCATCTCCACCAAACAGGACAAGCTTGCATCTGTTATAGTTTTGGAGAAAAATGTGTTCATTTCATGTATGCGCGAAATGCCTTAAAAATGGCTTTAAAATGGATTTGGAGCATGGAGACGATTATCTCGGGATTGCAAGATAACCAAACAAAACTTTTAGTGGATTTCTACTTATTTTATTAAATATCATCTCCACCAAACAGGACAAGCTTGCATCTGTTATAGTTTTGGAGAAAAACGTGTTCATTTCATGTATGCGCGAAATGCCTTAAAAATGGCTTTAAAATGGATTTGGAGCATGGAGACGATTATCTCGGGATTGCAAGATAACCAAACAAAACTTTTAGTGGATTTCTACTTATTTTATTAAATATCATCTCCACCAAACAGGACAAGCTTGCATCTGTTATAGTTTTGGAGAAAAATGTGTTCATTTCATGTATGCGCGAAATGCCTTAAAAATGGCTTTAAAATTGATTTGGAGCATGGAGACGATTATCTCGGGATTGCAAGATAACCAAACAAAACTTTTAGTGGATTTCTACTTATTTTATTAAATATCATCTCCACCAAACAGGACAAGCTTGCATCTGTTATAGTTTTGGAGAAAAATGTGTTCATTTCATGTATGCGCGAAATGCCTTAAAAATGGCTTTAAAATGGATTTGGAGCATGGAGACGATTATCTCGGGATTGCAAGATAACCAAACAAAACTTTTAGTGGATTTCTACTTATTTTATTAAATATCATCTCCACCAAACAGGACAAGCTTGCATCTGTTATAGTTTTGGAGAAAAATGTGTTCATTTCATGTATGCGCGAAATGCCTTAAAAATGGCTTTAAAATGGATTTGGAGCATGGAGACGATTATCTCGGGATTGCAAGATAACCAAACAAAACTTTTAGTGGATTTCTACTTATTTTATTAAATATCATCTCCACCAAACAGGACAAGCTTGCATCTGTTATAGTTTTGGAGAAAAATGTGTTCATTTCATGTATGCGCGAAATGCCTTAAAAATGGCTTTAAAA
This sequence comes from Anomaloglossus baeobatrachus, assembly GCF_048569485.1. Taxonomy (NCBI): domain Eukaryota; kingdom Metazoa; phylum Chordata; class Amphibia; order Anura; family Aromobatidae; genus Anomaloglossus; species Anomaloglossus baeobatrachus. Next base: position 45,154 of record NW_027442187.1, on the reverse strand, counting down.
TGGATTTGGAGCATGGAGACGATTATCTCGGGATTGCAAGATAACCAAACAAAACTTTTAGTAGATTTCTACTTATTTTATTAAATATCATCTCCACCAAACAGGACAAGCTTGCATCTGTTATAGTTTTGGAGAAAAATGTGTTCATTTCATGTATGCGCGAAATGCCTTAAAAATGGCTTTAAAATGGATTTGGAGCATGGAGACGATTATCTCGGGATTGCAAGATAACCAAACAAAACTTTTAGTGGATTTCTACTTATTTTATTAAATATCATCTCCACCAAACAGGACAAGCTTGCATCTGTTATAGTTTAGGAGAAAAATGTGTTCATTTCATGTATGCGCGAAATGCCTTAAAAATGGCTTTAAAATGGATTTGGAGCATGGAGACGATTATCTCGGGATTGCAAGATAACCAAACAAAACTTTTAGTGGATTTCTACTTATTTTATTAAATATCATCTCCACCAAACAGGACAAGTTTACATCTGTTATAGTTTTGGAGAAAAATGTGTTCATTTCATGTATGCGCGAAATGCCTTAAAAATGGCTTTAAAATGGATTTGGAGCATGGAGACGATTATCTCGGGATTGCAAGATAACCAAACAAAACTTTTAGTGGATTTCTACTTATTTTATTAAATATCATCTCCACCAAACAGGACAAGCTTGCATGTGTTATAGTTTTGGAGAAAAATGTGTTCATTTCATGTATGCGCAAAATGCCTTTGAAATGGCTTTAAAATGGATTTGGAGCATGAAGACGATTATCTCAGGATGGCAATATAAACAAACGAAACTTTTAGTAGATTTCTACTTATTTTATTAAATATTATCTCCACCAAACAAGACAAGCTTGCATCTGTTATAGTTTTGGAGAAAAATGTGTTCATTTCATGTATGCGCGAAATGCCTTAAAAATGGCTTTAAAATGGATTTGGAGCATGGAGACGATTATCTCGGGATTGCAAGATAACCAAACAAAATTTTTAGTGGATTTCTACTTATTTTATTAAATATCATCTCCACCAAACAGGACAAGCTTGCATCTGTTATAGTTTTGGAGAAAAATGTGTTCATTTCATGTATGCGCGAAATGCCTTAAAAATGGCTTTAAAATGGATTTGGAGCATGGAGACGATTATCTCGGGATTGCAAGATAACCAAACAAAACTTTTAGTGGATTTCTACTTATTTTATTAAATATCATCTCCACCAAACAGGACAAGCTTGCATGTGTTATAGGTTTGGAGAAAAATGTGTTCATTTCATGTATGCGCAAAATGCCTTTGAAATGGCTTTAAAATGGATTTGGAGCATGGAGACGATTATCTCAGGATGGCAATATAAACAAACGAAACTTTTAGTAGATTTCTACTTATTTTATTAAATATTATCTCCACCAAACAGGACAAGCTTGCATCTGTTATAGTTTTGGAGAAAAATGTGTTCATTTCATGTATGCGCGAAATGCCTTAAAAATGGCTTTAAAATGGATTTGGAGCATGGAGACGATTATCTCGGGATTGCAAGATAACCAAACAAAACTTTTAGTGGATTTCTACTTATTTTATTAAATATCATCTCCACCAAACAGGACAAGCTTGCATCTGTTATAGTTTTGGAGAAAAATGTGTTCATTTCATGTATGCGCGAAATGCCTTAAAAATGGCTTTAAAATGGATTTGGAGCATGGAGACGATTATCTCGGGATTGCAAGATAACCAAACAAAACTTTTGGTGGATTTCTACTTATTTTATTAAATATCATCTCCACCAAACAGGACAAGCTTGCATGTGTTATAGTTTTGGAGAAAAATGTGTTCATTTCATGTATGCGCAAAATGCCTTTGAAATGGCTTTAAAATGGATTTGGAGCATGGAGACGATTATCTCAGGATGGCAATATAAACAAACGAAACTTTTAGTAGATTTCTACTTATTTTATTAAATATTATCTCCACCAAACAGGACAAGCTTGCATCTGTTATAGTTTTGGAGAAAAATGTGTTCATTTCATGTATGCGCGAAATGCCTTAAAAATGGCTTTAAAATGGATTTGGAGCATGGAGACGATTATCTCGGGATTGCAAGATAACCAAACAAAACTTTTAGTGGATTTCTACTTATTTTATTAAATATCATCTCCACCAAACAGGACAAGCTTGCATCTGTTATAGTTTTGGAGAAAAATGTGTTCATTTCATGTATGCGCGAAATGCCTTAAAAATGGCTTTAAAATGGATTTGGAGCACGGAGACGATTATCTCGGGATTGCAAGATAACCAAACAAAACTTTTAGTGGATTTCTACTTATTTTATTAAATATCATCTCCACCAAACAGGACAAGCTTGCATCTGTTATAGTTTTGGAGAAAAATGTGTTCATTTCATGTATGCGCGAAATGCCTTAAAAATGGCTTTAAAATGGATTTGGAGCATGGAGACGATTATCTCGGGATTGCAAGATAACCAAACAAAACTTTTAGTGGATTTCTACTTATTTTATTAAATATCATCTCCACCAAACAGGACAAGCTTGCATCTGTTATAGTTTTGGAGAAAAATGTGTTCATTTCATGTATGCGCGAAATGCCTTAAAAATGGCTTTAAAATGGATTTGGAGCATGGAGACGATTATCTCGGGATTGCAAGATAACCAAACAAAACTTTTAGTGGATTTCTACTTATTTTATTAAATATCATCTCCACCAAACAGAACAAGCTTGCATCTGTTATAGTTTTGGAGAAAAATGTGTTCATTTCATGTATGCGCGAAATGCCTTAAAAATGGCTTTAAAATGGATTTGGAGCATGGAGACGATTATCTCGGGATTGCAAGATAACCAAACAAAACTTTTAGTGGATTTCTACTTATTTTATTAAATATCATCTCCACCAAACAGGACAAGCTTGCATCTGTTATAGTTTTGGAGAAAAATGTGTTCATTTCATGTATGCGCGAAATGCCTTAAAAATGGCTTTAAAATGGATTTGGAGCATGGAGACGATTATCTCGGGATTGCAAGATAACCAAACAAAACTTTTAGTGGATTTCTACTTATTTTATTAAATATCATCTCCACCAAACAGGACAAGCTTGCATCTGTTATAGTTTTGGAGAAAAATGTGTTCATTTCATGTATGCGCGAAATGCCTTAAAAATGGCTTTAAAATGGATTTGGAGCATGGAGACGATTATCTCGGGATTGCAAGATAACCAAACAAAACTTTTAGTGGATTTCTACTTATTTTAATAAATATCATCTCCACCAAACAGGACAAGCTTGCATGTGTTATAGTTTTGGAGAAAAATGTGTTCATTTCATGTATGCGCAAAATGCCTTTGAAATGGCTTTAAAATGGATTTGGAGCATGGAGACGATTATCTCGGGATTGCAAGATAACCAAACAAAACTTTTAGTGGATTTCTACTTATTTTATTAAATATCATCTCCACCAAACAGGACAAGCTTGCATCTGTTATAGTTTTGGAGAAAAATGTGTTCATTTCATGTATGCGCGAAATGCCTTAAAAATGGCTTTAAAATGGATTTGGAGCATGGAGACGATTATCTCGGGATTGCAAGATAACCAAACAAAACTTTTAGTGGATTTCTACTTATTTTATTAAATATCATCTCCACCAAACAGGACAAGCTTGCATCTGTTATAGTTTTGGAGAAAATGTGTTCATTTCATGTATGCGCGAAATGCCTTAAAAATGGCTTTAAAATGGATTTGGAGCATGGAGACGATTATCTCGGGATTGCAAGATAACCAAACAAAACTTTTAGTGGATTTCTACTTATTTTATTAAATATCATCTCCACCAAACAGGACAAGCTTGCATCTGTTATAGTTTTGGAGAAAAATGTGTTCATTTCATGTATGCGCGAAATGCCTTAAAAATGGCTTTAAAATGGATTTGGAGCATGGAGACGATTATCTCGGGATTGCAAGATAACCAAACAAAACTTTTAGTGGATTTCTACTTATTTTATTAAATATCATCTCCACCAAACAGGACAAGCTTGCATGCGTTATAGTTTTGGAGAAAAATGTGTTCATTTCATGTATGCGCAAAATGCCTTTGAAATGGCTTTAAAATGGATTTGGAGCATGGAGACGATTATCTCAGGATGGCAATATAAACAAACGAAACTTTTAGTAGATTTCTACTTATTTTATTAAATATTATCTCCACCAAACAGGACAAGCTTGCATCTGTTATAGTTTTGGAGAAAAATGTGTTCATTTCATGTATGCGCGAAATGCCTTAAAAATGGCTTTAAAATGGATTTGGAGCATGGAGACGATTATCTCGGGATTGCAAGATAACCAAACAAAACTTTTAGTGGATTTCTACTTATTTTATTAAATATCATCTCCACCAAACAGGACAAGCTTGCATCTGTTATAGTTTTGGAGAAAAATGTGATCATTTCATGTATGCGCGAAATGCCTTAAAAATGGCTTTAAAATGGATTTGGAGCATGGAGACGATTATCTCGGGATTGCAAGATAACCAAACAAAACTTTTAGTGGATTTCTACTTATTTTATTAAATATCATCTCCACCAAACAGGACAAGCTTGCATCTGTTATAGTTTTGGAGAAAAATGTGTTCATTTCATGTATGCGCGAAATGCCTTAAAAATGGCTTTAAAATGGATTTGGAGCATGGAGACGATTATTTCGGGATTGCAAGATAACCAAACAAAACTTTTAGTGGATTTCTACTTATTTTATTAAATATCATCTCCACCAAACAGGACAAGCTTGCATCTGTTATAGTTTTGGAGAAAAATGTGTTCATTTCATGTATGCGCGAAATGCCTTAAAAATGGCTTTAAAATGGATTTGGAGCATGGAGACGATTATCTCGGGATTGCAAGATAACCAAACAAAACTTTTAGTGGATTTCTACTTATTTTATTAAATATCATCTCCACCAAACAGGACAAGCTTGCATCTGTTATAGTTTTGGAGAAAAATGTGTTCATTTCATGTATGCGCGAAATGCCTTAAAAATGGCTTTAAAATGGATTTGGAGCATGGAGACGATTATCTCGGGATTGCAAGATAACCAAACAAAACTTTTAGTGGATTTCTACTTATTTTATTAAATATCATCTCCACCAAACAGGACAAGCTTGCATCTGTTATAGTTTTGGAGAAAAATGTGTTCATTTCATGTATGCGCGAAATGCCTTAAAAATGGCTTTAAAATGGATTTAGAGCATGGAGACGATTATCTCGGGATTGCAAGATAACCAAACAAAACTTTTAGTGGATTTCTACTTATTTTATTAAATATCATCTCCACCAAACAGGACAAGCTTGCATCTGTTATAGTTTTGGAGAAAAATGTGTTCATTTCATGTATGCGCGAAATGCCTTAAAAATGGCTTTAAAATGGATTTGGAGCATGGAGACGATTATCTCGGGATTGCAAGATAACCAAACAAAACTTTTAGTGGATTTCTACTTATTTTATTAAATATCATCTCCACCAAACAGGACAAGCTTGCATCTGTTATAGTTTTGGAGAAAAATGTGTTCATTTCATGTATGCGCGAAATGCCTTAAAAATGGCTTTAAAATGGATTTGGAGCATGGAGACGATTATCTCGGGATTGCAAGATAACCAAACAAAACTTTTAGTGGATTTCTACTTATTTTATTAAATATCATCTCCACCAAACAGGACAAGCTTGCATCTGTTATAGTTTTGGAGAAAAATGTGTTCATTTCATGTATGCGCGAAATGCCTTAAAAATGGCTTTAAAATGGATTTGGAGCATGGAGACGATTATCTCGGGATTGCAAGATAACCAAACAAAACTTTTAGTGGATTTCTACTTATTTTATTAAATATCATCTCCACCAAACAGGACAAGCTTGCATCTGTTATAGTTTTGGAGAAAAATGTGTTCATTTCATGTATGCGCGAAATGCCTTAAAAATGGCTTTAAAATGGATTTGGAGCATGGAGACGATTATCTCGGGATTGCAAGATAACCAAACAAAACTTTTAGTGGATTTCTACTTATTTTATTAAATATCATCTCCACCAAACAGGACAAGCTTGCATCTGTTATAGTTTTGGAGAAAAATGTGTTCATTTCATGTATGCGCGAAATGCCTTAAAAATGGCTTTAAAATGGATTTGGAGCATGGAGACGATTATCTCGGGATTGCAAGATAACCAAACAAAACTTTTAGTGGATTTCTACTTATTTTATTAAATATCATCTCCACCAAACAGGACAAGCTTGCATCTGTTATAGTTTTGGAGAAAAATGTGTTCATTTCATGTATGCGCGAAATGCCTTAAAAATGGCTTTAAAATGGATTTAGAGCATGGAGACGATTATCTCGGGATTGCAAGATAACCAAACAAAACTTTTAGTGGATTTCTACTTATTTTATTAAATATCATCTCCACCAAACAGGACAAGCTTGCATCTGTTATAGTTTTGGAGAAAAATGTGTTCATTTCATGTATGCACGAAATGCCTTAAAAATGGCTTTAAAATGGATTTGGAGCATGGAGACGATTATCTCGGGATTGCAAGATAACCAAACAAAACTTTTAGTGGATTTCTACTTATTTTATTAAATATCATCTCCACCAAACAGGACAAGCTTGCATCTGTTATAGTTTTGGAGAAAAATGTGTTCATTTCATGTATGCGCGAAATGCCTTAAAAATGGCTTTAAAATGGATTTGGAGCATGGAGACGATTATCTCGGGATTGCAAGATAACCAAACAAAACTTTTAGTGGATTTCTACTTATTTTATTAAATATCATCTCCACCAAACAGGACAAGCTTGCATCTGTTATAGTTTTGGAGAAAAATGTGTTCATTTCATGTATGCGCGAAATGCCTTAAAAATGGCTTTAAAATGGATTTGGAGCATGGAGACGATTATCTCGGGATTGCAAGATAACCAAACAAAACTTTTAGTGGATTTCTACTTATTTTATTAAATATCATCTCCACCAAACAGGACAAGCTTGCATCTGTTATAGTTTTGGAGAAAAATGTGTTCATTTCATGTATGCGCGAAATGCCTTAAAAATGGCTTTAAAATGGATTTGGAGCATGGAGACGATTATCTCGGGATTGCAAGATAACCAAACAAAACTTTTAGTGGATTTCTACTTATTTTATTAAATATCATCTCCACCAAACAGGACAAGCTTGCATCTGTTATAGTTTTGGAGAAAAATGTGTTCATTTCATGTATGCGCGAAATGCCTTAAAAATGGCTTTAAAATGGATTTGGAGCATGGAGACGATTATCTCGGGATTGCAATATAACCAAACAAAACTTTTAGTGGATTTCTACTTATTTTATTAAATATCATCTCCACCAAACAGGACAAGCTTGCATCTGTTATAGTTTTGGAGAAAAATGTGTTCATTTCATGTATGCGCGAAATGCCTTAAAAATGGCTTTAAAATGGATTTAGAGCATGGAGACGATTATCTCGGGATTGCAAGATAACCAAACAAAACTTTTAGTGGATTTCTACTTATTTTATTAAATATCATCTCCACCAAACAGGACAAGCTTGCATCTGTTATAGTTTTGGAGAAAAATGTGTTCATTTCATGTATGCGCGAAATGCCTTAAAAATGGCTTTAAAATGGATTTGGAGCATGGAGACGATTATCTCGGGATTGCAAGATAACCAAACAAAACTTTTAGTGGATTTCTACTTATTTTATTAAATATCATCTCCACCAAACAGGACAAGCTTGCATCTGTTATAGTTTTGGAGAAAAATGTGTTCATTTCATGTATGCGCGAAATGCCTTAAAAATGGCTTTAAAATGGATTTGGAGCATGGAGACGATTATCTCGGGATTGCAAGATAACCAAACAAAACTTTTAGTGGATTTCTACTTATTTTATTAAATATCATCTCCACCAAACAGGACAAGCTTGCATCTGTTATAGTTTTGGAGAAAAATGTGTTCATTTCATGTATGCGCGAAATGCCTTAAAAATGGCTTTAAAATGGATTTGGAGCATGGAGACGATTATCTCGGGATTGCAAGATAACCAAACAAAACTTTTAGTGGATTTCTACTTATTTTATTAAATATCATCTCCACCAAACAGGACAAGCTTGCATCTGTTATAGTTTTGGAGAAAAATGTGTTCATTTCATGTATGCGCGAAATGCCTTAAAAATGGCTTTAAAATGGATTTGGAGCATGGAGACGATTATCTCGGGATTGCAAGATAACCAAACAAAACTTTTAGTGGATTTCTACTTATTTTATTAAATATCATCTCCACCAAACAGGACAAGCTTGCATCTGTTATAGTTTTGGAGAAAAATGTGTTCATTTCATGTATGCGCGAAATGCCTTAAAAATGGCTTTAAAATGGATTTGGAGCATGGAGACGATTATCTCGGGATTGCAATATAACCAAACAAAACTTTTAGTGGATTTCTACTTATTTTATTAAATATCATCTCCACCAAACAGGACAAGCTTGCATCTGTTATAGTTTTGGAGAAAAATGTGTTCATTTCATGTATGCGCGAAATGCCTTAAAATGGCTTTAAAATGGATTTGGAGCATGGAGACGATTATCTCGGGATTGCAAGATAACCAAACAAAACTTTTAGTGGATTTCTACTTATTTTATTAAATATCATCTCCACCAAACAGGACAAGCTTGCATCTGTTATAGTTTTGGAGAAAAATGTGTTCATTTCATGTATGCGCGAAATGCCTTAAAAATGGCTTTAAAATGGATTTGGAGCATGGAGACGATTATCTCGGGATTGCAAGATAACCAAACAAAACTTTTAGTGGATTTCTACTTATTTTATTAAATATCATCTCCACCAAACAGGACAAGCTTGCATGTGTTATAGTTTTGGAGAAAAATGTGTTCATTTCATGTATGCGCAAAATGCCTTTGAAATGGCTTTAAAATGGATTTGGAGCATGGAGACAAATATCTCAGGATGGCAATATAAACAAACGAAACTTTTAGTAGATTTCTACTTATTTTATTAAATATTATCTCCACCAAACAGGACAAGCTTGCATCTGTTATAGTTTTGGAGAAAAATGTGTTCATTTCATGTATGCGCGAAATGCCTTAAAAATGGCTTTAAAATGGATTTGGAGCATGGAGACGATTATCTCGGGATTGCAAGATAACCAAACAAAACTTTTAGTGGATTTCTACTTATTTTATTAAATATCATCTCCACCAAACAGGACAAGCTTGCATCTGTTATAGTTTTGGAGAAAAATGTGTTCATTTCATGTATGCGCGAAATGCCTTAAAAATGGCTTTAAAATGGATTTGGAGCATGGAGACGATTATCTCGGGATTGCAAGATAACCAAACAAAACTTTTAGTGGATTTCTACTTATTTTATTAAATATCATCTCCACCAAACAGGACAAGCTTGCATGTGTTATAGTTTTGGAGAAAAATGTGTTCATTTCATGTATGCGCAAAATGCCTTTGAAATGGCTTTAAAATGGATTTGGAGCATGGAGACGATTATCTCAGGATGGCAATATAAACAAACGAAACTTTTAGTAGATTTCTACTTATTTTATTAAATATTATCTCCACCAAACAGGACAAGCTTGCATCTGTTATAGTTTTGGAGAAAAATGTGTTCATTTCATGTATGCGCGAAATGCCTTAAAAATGGCTTTAAAATGGATTTGGAGCATGGAGACGATTATCTCGGGATTGCAAGATAACCAAACAAAACTTTTAGTGGATTTCTACTTATTTTATTAAATATCATCTCCACCAAACAGGACAAGCTTGCATCTGTTATAGTTTTGGAGAAAAATGTGTTCATTTCATGTATGCGCGAAATGCCTTAAAAATGGCTTTAAAATGGATTTGGAGCATGGAGACGATTATCTCGAGATTGCAAGATAACCAAACAAAACTTTTAGTGGATTTCTACTTATTTTATTAAATATCATCTCCACCAAACAGGACAAGCTTGCATGTGTTATAGTTTTGGAGAAAAATGTGTTCATTTCATGTATGCGCAAAATGCCTTTGAAATGGCTTTAAAATGGATTTGGAGCATGGAGACGTTTTGTCTCAGGATGGCAATATAAACAAACGAAACTTTTAGTAGATTTCTACTTATTTTATTAATATTATCTCCACCAAACAGGACAAGCTTGCATCTGTTATAGTTTTGGAGAAAAATGTGTTCATTTCATGTATGCGCGAAATGCCTTAAAAATGGCTTTAAAATGGATTTGGAGCATGGAGACGATTATCTCGGGATTGCAAGATAACCAAACAAAACTTTTAGTGGATTTCTACTTATTTTATTAAATATCATCTCCACCAAACAGGACAAGCTTGCATCTGTTATAGTTTTGGAGAAAAATGTGTTCATTTCATGTATGCGCGAAATGCCTTAAAAATGGCTTTAAAATGGATTTGGAGCATGGAGACGATTATCTCAGGATGGCAATATAAACAAACGAAACTTTTAGTAGATTTCTACTTATTTTATTAAATATTATCTCCACCAAACAGGACAAGCTTGCATCTGTTATAGTTTTGGAGAAAAATGTGTTCATTTCATGTATGCGCGAAATGCCTTAAAAATGGCTTTAAAATGGATTTGGAGCATGGAGACGATTATCTCGGGATTGCAAGATAACCAAACAAAACTTTTAGTGGATTTCTACTTATTTTATTAAATATCATCTCCACCAAACAGGACAAGCTTGCATCTGTTATAGTTTTGGAGAAAAATGTGTTCATTTCATGTATGCGCGAAATGCCTTAAAAATGGCTTTAAAATGGATTTGGAGCATGGAGACGATTATCTCGGGATTGCAAGATAACCAAACAAAACTTTTAGTGGATTTCTACTTATTTTATTAAATATCATCTCCACCAAACAGGACAAGCTTGCATGTGTTATAGTTTTGGAGAAAAATGTGTTCATTTCATGTATGCGCAAAATGCCTTTGAAATGGCTTTAAAATGGATTTGGAGCATGGAGACGATTATCTCAGGATGGCAATATAAACAAACGAAACTTTTAGTAGATTTCTACTTATTTTATTAAATATTATCTCCACCAAACAGGACAAGCTTGCATCTGTTATAGTTTTGGAGAAAAATGTGTTCATTTCATGTATGCGCGAAATGCCTTAAAAATGGCTTTAAAATGGATTTGGAGCATGGAGACGATTATCTCGGGATTGCAAGATAACCAAACAAAACTTTTAGTGGATTTCTACTTATTTTATTAAATATCATCTCCACCAAACAGGACAAGCTTGCATCTGTTATAGTTTTGGAGAAAAATGTGTTCATTTCATGTATGCGCGAAATGCCTTAAAAATGGCTTTAAAATGGATTTGGAGCATGGAGACGATTATCTCGGGATTGCAAGATAACCAAACAAAACTTTTAGTGGATTTCTACTTATTTTATTAAATATCATCTCCACCAAACAGGACAAGCTTGCATGTGTTATAGTTTTGGAGAAAAATGTGTTCATTTCATGTATGCGCAAAATGCCTTTGAAATGGCTTTAAAATGGATTTGGAGCATGGAGACGATTATCTCAGGATGGCAATATAAACAAACGAAACTTTTAGTAGATTTCTACTTATTTTATTAAATATTATCTCCACCAAACAGGACAAGCTTGCATCTGTTATAGTTTTGGAGAAAAATGTGTTCATTTCATGTATGCGCGAAATGCCTTAAAAATGGCTTTAAAATGGATTTGGAGCATGGAGACGATTATCTCGGGATTGCAAGATAACCAAACAAAACTTTTAGTGGATTTCTACTTATTTTATTAAATATCATCTCCACCAAACAGGACAAGCTTGCATGTGTTATAGTTTTGGAGAAAAATGTGTTCATTTCATGTATGCGCAAAATGCCTTTGAAATGGCTTTAAAATGGATTTGGAGCATGGAGACGTTTATCTCAGGATGGCAATATAAACAAACGAAACTTTTAGTAGATTTCTACTTATTTTATTAATATTATCTCCACCAAACAGGACAAGCTTGCATCTGTTATAGTTTTGGAGAAAAATGTGTTCATTTCATGTATGCGCGAAATGCCTTAAAAATGGCTTTAAAATGGATTTGGAGCATGGAGACGATTATCACGGGATTGCAAGATAACCAAACAAAACTTTTAGTTAATTTCTACTTATTTTATTAAATATCATCTCCACCAAAGAGGACAAGCTTGCATCTGTTATAGTTTTGGAGAAAAATGTGTTCATTTCATGTATGCGCGAAATGCCTTAAAAATGGCTTTAAAATGGATTTGGAGCATGGAGACGATTATCTCGGGATTGCAAGATAACCAAACAAAACTTTTAGTGGATTTCTACTTATTTTATTAAATATCATCTCCACCAAACAGGACAAGCTTGCATCTGTTATAGTTTTGGAGAAAAATGTGTTCATTTCATGTATGCGCGAAATGCCTTAAAAATGGCTTTAAAATGGATTTGGAGCATGGAGACGATTATCTCAGGATGGCAATATAAACAAACGAAACTTTTAGTAGATTTCTACTTATTTTATTAAATATTATCTCCACCAAACAGGACAAGCTTGCATCTGTTATAGTTTTGGAGAAAAATGTGTTCATTTCATGTATGCGCGAAATGCCTTAAAAATGGCTTTAAAATGGATTTGGAGCATGGAGACGATTATCTCGGGATTGCAAGATAACCAAACAAAACTTTTAGTGGATTTCTACTTATTTTATTAAATATCATCTCCACCAAACAGGACAAGCTTGCATCTGTTATAGTTTTGGAGAAAAATGTGTTCATTTCATGTATGCGCGAAATGCCTTAAAAATGGCTTTAAAATGGATTTGGAGCATGGAGACGATTATCTCGGGATTGCAAGATAACCAAACAAAACTTTTAGTGGATTTCTACTTATTTTATTAAATATCATCTCCACCAAACAGGACAAGCTTGCATGTGTTATAGTTTTGGAGAAAAATGTGTTCATTTCATGTATGCGCAAAATGCCTTTGAAATGGCTTTAAAATGGATTTGGAGCATGGAGACGATTATCTCAGGATGGCAATATAAACAAACGAAACTTTTAGTAGATTTCTACTTATTTTATTAAATATTATCTCCACCAAACAGGACAAGCTTGCATCTGTTATAGTTTTGGAGAAAAATGTGTTCATTTCATGTATGCGCGAAATGCCTTAAAAATGGCTTTAAAATGGATTTGGAGCATGGAGACGATTATCTCGGGATTGCAAGATAACCAAACAAAACTTTTAGTGGATTTCTACTTATTTTATTAAATATCATCTCCACCAAACAGGACAAGCTTGCATCTGTTATAGTTTTGGAGAAAAATGTGTTCATTTCATGTATGCGCGAAATGCCTTAAAAATGGCTTTAAAATGGATTTGGAGCATGGAGACGATTATCTCGGGATTGCAAGATAACCAAACAAAACTTTTAGTGGATTTCTACTTATTTTATTAAATATCATCTCCACCAAACAGGACAAGCTTGCATCTGTTATAGTTTTGGAGAAAAATGTGTTCATTTCATGTATGCGCGAAATGCCTTAAAAATGGCTTTAAAATGGATTTGGAGCATGGAGACGATTATTTCGGGATTGCAAGATAACCAAACAAAACTTTTAGTGGATTTCTACTTATTTTATTAAATATCATCTCCACCAAACAGGACAAGCTTGCATCTGTTATAGTTTTGGAGAAAAATGTGTTCATTTCATGTATGCGCGAAATGCCTTAAAAATGGCTTTAAAATGGATTTGGAGCATGGAGACGATTATCTCGGGATTGCAAGATAACCAAACAAAACTTTTAGTGGATTTCTACTTATTTTATTAAATATCATCTCCACCAAACAGGACAAGCTTGCATCTGTTATAGTTTTGGAGAAAAATGTGTTCATTTCATGTATGCGCGAAATGCCTTAAAAATGGCTTTAAAATGGATTTGGAGCATGGAGACGATTATCTCGGGATTGCAAGATAACCAAACAAAACTTTTAGTGGATTTCTACTTATTTTATTAAATATCATCTCCACCAAACAGGACAAGCTTGCATCTGTTATAGTTTTGGAGAAAACTGTGTTCATTTCATGTATGCGCGAAATGCCTTAAAAATGGCTTTAAAATGGATTTGGAGCATGGAGACGATTATCTCGGGATTGCAAGATAACCAAACAAAACTTTTAGTGGATTTCTACTTATTTTATTAAATATCATCTCCACCAAACAGGACAAGCTTGCATCTGTTATAGTTTTGGAGAAAAATGTGTTCATTTCATGTATGCGCGAAATGCCTTAAAAATGGCTTTAAAATGGATTTGGAGCATGGAGACGATTATCTCGGGATTGCAAGATAACCAAACAAAACTTTTAGTGGATTTCTACTTATTTTATTAAATATCATCTCCACCAAACAGGACAAGCTTGCATCTGTTATAGTTTTGGAGAAAAATGTGTTCATTTCATGTATGCGCGAAATGCCTTAAAAATGGCTTTAAAATGGATTTGGAGCATGGAGACGATTATCTCGGGATTGCAAGATAACCAAACAAAACTTTTAGTGGATTTCTACTTATTTTATTAAATATCATCTCCACCAAACAGGACAAGCTTGCATCTGTTATAGTTTTGGAGAAAAATGTGTTCATTTCATGTATGCGCGAAATGCCTTAAAAATGGCTTTAAAATGGATTTGGAGCATGGAGACGATTATCTCGGGATTGCAAGATAACCAAACAAAACTTTTAGTGGATTTCTACTTATTTTATTAAATATCATCTCCACCAAACAGGACAAGCTTGCATCTGTTATAGTTTTGGAGAAAAATGTGTTCATTTCATGTATGCGCGAAATGCCTTAAAAATGGCTTTAAAATGGATTTGGAGCATGGAGACGATTATCTCGGGATTGCAAGATAACCAAACAAAACTTTTAAAGGATTTCTACTTATTTTATTAAATATCATCTCCACCAAACAGGACAAGCTTGCATGTGTTATAGTTTTGGAGAAAAATGTGTTCATTTCATGTATGCGCAAAATGCCTTTGAAATGGCTTTAAAATGGATTTGGAGCATGGAGACGATTATCTCAGGATGGCAATATAAACAAACGAAACTTTTAGTAGATTTCTACTTATTTTATTAAATATTACCTCCACCAAACAGGACAAGCTTGCATCTGTTATAGTTTTGGAGAAAAATGTGTTCATTTCATGTATGCGCGAAATGCCTTAAAAATGGCTTTAAAATGGATTTGGAGCATGGAGACGATTATCTCGGGATTGCAAGATAACCAAACAAAACTTTTAGTGGATTTCTACTTATTTTATTAAATATCATCTCCACCAAACAGGACAAGCTTGCATCTGTTATAGTTTTGGAGAAAAATGTGTTCATTTCATGTATGCGCGAAATGCCTTAAAAATGGCTTTAAAATGGATTTGGAGCATGGAGACGATTATCTCGGGATTGCAATATAACCAAACAAAACTTTTAGTGGATTTCTACTTATTTTATTAAATATCATCTCCACCAAACAGGACAAGCTTGCATCTGTTATAGTTTTGGAGAAAAATGTGTTCATTTCATGTATGCGCGAAATGCCTTAAAAATGGCTTTAAAATGGATTTGGAGCATGGAGACGATTATCTCGGGATTGCAAGATAACCAAACAAAACTTTTAGTGGATTTCTACTTATTTTATTAAATATCATCTCCACCAAACAGGACAAGCTTGCATCTGTTATAGTTTTGGAGAAAAATGTGTTCATTTCATGTATGCGCGAAATGCCTTAAAAATGGCTTTAAAATGGATTTGGAGCATGGAGACGATTATCTCGGGATTGCAAGATAACCAAACAAAACTTTTAGTGGATTTCTACTTATTTTATTAAATATCATCTCCACCAAACAGGACAAGCTTGCATCTGTTATAGTTTTGGAGAAAAATGTGTTCATTTCATGTATGCGCGAAATGCCTTAAAAATGGCTTTAAAATGGATTTGGAGCATGGAGACGATTATCTCGGGATTGCAAGATAACCAAACAAAACTTTTAGTGGATTTCTACTTATTTTATTAAATATCATCTCCACCAAACAGGACAAGCTTGCATGTGTTATAGTTTTGGAGAAAAATGTGTTCATTTCATGTATGCGCAAAATGCCTTTGAAATGGCTTTAAAATGGATTTGGAGCATGGAGACGATTATCTCGGGATTGCAAGATAACCAAACAAAACTTTTAGTGGATTTCTACTTATTTTATTAAATATCATCTCCACCAAACAGGACAAGCTTGCATCTGTTATAGTTTTGGAGAAAAATGTGTTCATTTCATGTATGCGCTAAATGCCTTAAAAATGGCTTTAAAATGGATTTGGAGCATGGAGACGATTATCCCGGGATTGCAAGATAACCAAACAAAACTTTTAGTGGATTTCTACTTATTTTATTAAATATCATCTCCACCAAACAGGACAAGCTTGCATCTGTTATAGTTTTGGAGAAAAATGTGTTCATTTCATGTATGCGCGAAATGCCTTAAAAATGGCTTTAAAATGGATTTGGAGCATGGAGACGATTATCTCGGGATTGCAAGATAACCAAACAAAACTTTTAGTGGATTTCTACTTATTT
Organism: Anomaloglossus baeobatrachus; assembly: GCF_048569485.1. NCBI lineage: Eukaryota > Metazoa > Chordata > Amphibia > Anura > Aromobatidae > Anomaloglossus > Anomaloglossus baeobatrachus. The sequence goes on along the minus strand of NW_027442187.1, from coordinate 28,436 downwards.
TATTAAATATCATCTCCACCAAACAGGACAAGCTTGCATCTGTTATAGTTTTGGAGAAAAATGTGTTCATTTCATGTATGCGCGAAATGCCTTAAAAATGGCTTTAAAATGGATTTGGAGCATGGAGACGATTATCTCGGGATTGCAAGATAACCAAACAAAACTTTTAGTGGATTTCTACTTATTTTATTAAATATCATCTCCACCAAACAGGACAAGCTTGCATGTGTTATAGTTTTGGAGAAAAATGTGTTCATTTCATGTATGTGCAAAATGCCTTTGAAATGGCTTTAAAATGGATTTGGAGCATGGAGACGATTATCTCAGGATGGCAATATAAACAAACGAAACTTTTAGTAGATTTCTACTTATTTTATTAAATATTATCTCCACCAAACAGGACAAGCTTGCATCTGTTATAGTTTTGGAGAAAAATGTGTTCATTTCATGTATGCGCGAAATGCCTTAAAAATGGCTTTAAAATGGATTTGGAGCATGGAGACGATTATCTCGGGATTGCAAGATAACCAAACAAAACTTTTAGTGGATTTCTACTTATTTTATTAAATATCATCTCCACCAAACAGGACAAGCTTGCATGTGTTATAGTTTTGGAGAAAAATGTGTTCATTTCATGTATGCGCAAAATGCCTTTGAAATGGCTTTAAAATGGATTTGGAGCATGGAGACGATTATCTCAGGATGGCAATATAAACAAACGAAACTTTTAGTAGATTTCTACTTATTTTATTAAATATTATCTCCACCAAACAGGACAAGCTTGCATCTGTTATAGTTTTGGAGAAAAATGTGTTCATTTCATGTATGCGCGAAATGCCTTAAAAATGGCTTTAAAATGGATTTGGAGCATGGAGACGATTATCTCGGGATTGCAAGATAACCAAACAAAACTTTTAGTGGATTTCTACTTATTTTATTAAATATCATCTCCACCAAACAGGACAAGCTTGCATCTGTTATAGTTTTGGAGAAAAATGTGTTCATTTCATGTATGCGCGAAATGCCTTAAAAATGGCTTTAAAATGGATTTGGAGCATGGAGACGATTATCTCGGGATTGCAAGATAACCAAACAAAACTTTTAGTGGATTTCTACTTATTTTATTAAATATCATCTCCACCAAACAGGACAAGCTTGCATCTGTTATAGTTTTGGAGAAAAATGTGTTCATTTCATGTATGCGCGAAATGCCTTAAAAATGGCTTTAAAATGGATTTGGAGCATGGAGACGATTATCTCCGGATTGCAAGATAACCAAACAAAACTTTTAGTGGATTTCTACTTATTTTATTAAATATCATCTCCACCAAACAGGACAAGCTTGCATCTGTTATAGTTTTGGAGAAAAATGTGTTCATTTCATGTATGCGCGAAATGCCTTAAAAATGGCTTTAAAATGGATTTGGAGCATGGAGACGATTATCTCGGGATTGCAATATAACCAAACAAAACTTTTAGTGGATTTCTACTTATTTTATTAAATATCATCTCCACCAAACAGGACAAGCTTGCATCTGTTATAGTTTTGGAGAAAAATGTGTTCATTTCATGTATGCGCGAAATGCCTTAAAAATGGCTTTAAAATGGATTTGGAGCATGGAGACGATTATCTCGGGATTGCAAGATAACCAAACAAAACTTTTAGTGGATTTCTACTTATTTTATTAAATATCATCTCCACCAAACAGGACAAGCTTGCATCTGTTATAGTTTTGGAGAAAAATGTGTTCATTTCATGTATGCGCGAAATGCCTTAAAATGGCTTTAAAATGGATTTGGAGCATGGAGACGATTATCTCGGGATTGCAAGATAACCAAACAAAACTTTTAGTGGATTTCTACTTATTTTATTAAATATCATCTCCACCAAACAGGACAAGCTTGCATCTGTTATAGTTTTGGAGAAAAATGTGTTCATTTCATGTATGCGCGAAATGCCTTAAAAATGGCTTTAAAATGGATTTGGAGCATGGAGACGATTATCTCGGGATTGCAAGATAACCAAACAAAACTTTTAGTGGATTTCTACTTATTTTATTAAATATCATCTCCACCAAACAGGACAAGCTTGCATCTGTTATAGTTTTGGAGAAAAATGTGTTCATTTCATGTATGCGCGAAATGCCTTAAAAATGGCTTTAAAATGGATTTGGAGCATGGAGACGATTATCTCGGGATTGCAAGATAACCAAACAAAACTTTTAGTGGATTTCTACTTATTTTATTAAATATCATCTCCACCAAACAGGACAAGCTTGCATCTGTTATAGTTTTGGAGAAAAATGTGTTCATTTCATGTATGCGCGAAATGCCTTAAAAATGGCTTTAAAATGGATTTGGAGCATGGAGACGATTATCTCGGGATTGCAAGATAACCAAACAAAACTTTTAGTGGATTTCTACTTATTTTATTAAATATCATCTCCACCAAACAGGACAAGCTTGCATCTGTTATAGTTTTGGAGAAAAATGTGTTCATTTCATGTATGCGCGAAATGCCTTTGAAATGGCTTTAAAATGGATTTGGAGCATGGAGACGATTATCTCGGGATTGCAAGATAACCAAACAAAACTTTTAGTGGATTTCTACTTATTTTATTAAATATCATCTCCACCAAACAGGACAAGCTTGCATCTGTTATAGTTTTGGAGAAAAATGTGTTCATTTCATGTATGCGCGAAATGCCTTAAAAATGGCTTTAAAATGGATTTGGAGCATGGAGACGATTATCTCGGGATTGCAAGATAACCAAACAAAACTTTTAGTGGATTTCTACTTATTTTATTAAATATCATCTCCACCAAACAGGACAAGCTTGCATGTGTTATAGTTTTGGAGAAAAATGTGTTCATTTCATGTATGCGCAAAATGCCTTTGAAATGGCTTTAAAATGGATTTGGAGCATGGAGACGATTATCTCGGGATTGCAAGATAACCAAACAAAACTTTTAGTGGATTTCTACTTATTTTATTAAATATCATCTCCACCAAACAGGACAAGCTTGCATCTGTTATAGTTTTGGAGAAAAATGTGTTCATTTCATGTATGCGCTAAATGCCTTAAAAATGGCTTTAAAATGGATTTGGAGCATGGAGACGATTATCCCGGGATTGCAAGATAACCAAACAAAACTTTTAGTGGATTTCTACTTATTTTATTAAATATCATCTCCACCAAACAGGACAAGCTTGCATCTGTTATAGTTTTGGAGAAAAATGTGTTCATTTCATGTATGCGCGAAATGCCTTAAAAATGGCTTTAAAATGGATTTGGAGCATGGAGACGATTATCTCGGGATTGCAAGATAACCAAACAAAACTTTTAGTGGATTTCTACTTATTTTATTAAATATCATCTCCACCAAACAGGACAAGCTTGCATCTGTTATAGTTTTGGAGAAAAATGTGTTCATTTCATGTATGCGCGAAATGCCTTAAAAATGGCTTTAAAATGGATTTGGAGCATGGAGACGATTATCTCGGGATTGCAAGATAACCAAACAAAACTTTTAGTGGATTTCTACTTATTTTATTAAATATCATCTCCACCAAACAGGACAAGCTTGCATGTGTTATAGTTTTGGAGAAAAATGTGTTCATTTCATGTATGTGCAAAATGCCTTTGAAATGGCTTTAAAATGGATTTGGAGCATGGAGACGATTATCTCAGGATGGCAATATAAACAAACGAAACTTTTAGTAGATTTCTACTTATTTTATTAAATATTATCTCCACCAAACAGGACAAGCTTGCATCTGTTATAGTTTTGGAGAAAAATGTGTTCATTTCATGTATGCGCGAAATGCCTTAAAAATGGCTTTAAAATGGATTTGGAGCATGGAGACGATTATCTCGGGATTGCAAGATAACCAAACAAAACTTTTAGTGGATTTCTACTTATTTTATTAAATATCATCTCCACCAAACAGGACAAGCTTGCATGTGTTATAGTTTTGGAGAAAAATGTGTTCATTTCATGTATGCGCAAAATGCCTTTGAAATGGCTTTAAAATGGATTTGGAGCATGGAGACGATTATCTCAGGATGGCAATATAAACAAACGAAACTTTTAGTAGATTTCTACTTATTTTATTAAATATTATCTCCACCAAACAGGACAAGCTTGCATCTGTTATAGTTTTGGAGAAAAATGTGTTCATTTCATGTATGCGCGAAATGCCTTAAAAATGGCTTTAAAATGGATTTGGAGCATGGAGACGATTATCTCGGGATTGCAAGATAACCAAACAAAACTTTTAGTGGATTTCTACTTATTTTATTAAATATCATCTCCACCAAACAGGACAAGCTTGCATCTGTTATAGTTTTGGAGAAAAATGTGTTCATTTCATGTATGCGCGAAATGCCTTAAAAATGGCTTTAAAATGGATTTGGAGCATGGAGACGATTATCTCGGGATTGCAAGATAACCAAACAAAACTTTTAGTGGATTTCTACTTATTTTATTAAATATCATCTCCACCAAACAGGACAAGCTTGCATCTGTTATAGTTTTGGAGAAAAATGTGTTCATTTCATGTATGCGCGAAATGCCTTAAAAATGGCTTTAAAATGGATTTGGAGCATGGAGACGATTATCTCCGGATTGCAAGATAACCAAACAAAACTTTTAGTGGATTTCTACTTATTTTATTAAATATCATCTCCACCAAACAGGACAAGCTTGCATCTGTTATAGTTTTGGAGAAAAATGTGTTCATTTCATGTATGCGCGAAATGCCTTAAAAATGGCTTTAAAATGGATTTGGAGCATGGAGACGATTATCTCGGGATTGCAATATAACCAAACAAAACTTTTAGTGGATTTCTACTTATTTTATTAAATATCATCTCCACCAAACAGGACAAGCTTGCATCTGTTATAGTTTTGGAGAAAAATGTGTTCATTTCATGTATGCGCGAAATGCCTTAAAAATGGCTTTAAAATGGATTTGGAGCATGGAGACGATTATCTCGGGATTGCAAGATAACCAAACAAAACTTTTAGTGGATTTCTACTTATTTTATTAAATATCATCTCCACCAAACAGGACAAGCTTGCATCTGTTATAGTTTTGGAGAAAAATGTGTTCATTTCATGTATGCGCGAAATGCCTTAAAATGGCTTTAAAATGGATTTGGAGCATGGAGACGATTATCTCGGGATTGCAAGATAACCAAACAAAACTTTTAGTGGATTTCTACTTATTTTATTAAATATCATCTCCACCAAACAGGACAAGCTTGCATCTGTTATAGTTTTGGAGAAAAATGTGTTCATTTCATGTATGCGCGAAATGCCTTAAAAATGGCTTTAAAATGGATTTGGAGCATGGAGACGATTATCTCGGGATTGCAAGATAACCAAACAAAACTTTTAGTGGATTTCTACTTATTTTATTAAATATCATCTCCACCAAACAGGACAAGCTTGCATGTGTTATAGTTTTGGAGAAAAATGTGTTCATTTCATGTATGCGCAAAATGCCTTTGAAATGGCTTTAAAATGGATTTGGAGCATGGAGACGATTATCTCGGGATTGCAAGATAACCAAACAAAACTTTTAGTGGATTTCTACTTATTTTATTAAATATCATCTCCACCAAACAGGACAAGCTTGCATCTGTTATAGTTTTGGAGAAAAATGTGTTCATTTCATGTATGCGCGAAATGCCTTAAAAATGGCTTTAAAATGGATTTGGAGCATGGAGACGATTATCTCGGGATTGCAAGATAACCAAACAAAACTTTTAGTGGATTTCTACTTATTTTATTAAATATCATCTCCACCAAACAGGACAAGCTTGCATCTGTTATAGTTTTGGAGAAAAATGTGCTCATTTCATGTATGCGCGAAATGCCTTAAAAATGGCTTTAAAATGGATTTGGAGCATGGAGACGATTATCTCGGGATTGCAAGATAACCAAACAAAACTTTTAGTGGATTTCTACTTATTTTATTAAATATCATCTCCACCAAACAGGACAAGCTTGCATCTGTTATAGTTTTGGAGAAAAATGTGTTCATTTCATGTATGCGCGAAATGCCTTAAAATGGCTTTAAAATGGATTTGGAGCATGGAGACGATTATCTCGGGATTGCAAGATAACCAAACAAAACTTTTAGTGGATTTCTACTTATTTTATTAAATATCATCTCCACCAAACAGGACAAGCTTGCATGTGTTATAGTTTTGGAGAAAAATGTGTTCATTTCATGTATGTGCAAAATGCCTTTGAAATGGCTTTAAAATGGATTTGGAGCATGGAGACGATTATCTCAGGATGGCAATATAAACAAACGAAACTTTTAGTAGATTTCTACTTATTTTATTAAATATCATCTCCACCAAACAGGACAAGCTTGCATGTGTTATAGTTTTGGAGAAAAATGTGTTCATTTCATGTATGCGCAAAATGCCTTTGAAATGGCTTTAAAATGGATTTGGAGCATGGAGACGATTATCTCAGGATGGCAATATAAACAAACGAAACTTTTAGTAGATTTCTACTTATTTTATTAAATATTATCTCCACCAAACAAGACAAGCTTGCATCTGTTATAGTTTTGGAGAAAAATGTGTTCATTTCATGTATGCGCGAAATGCCTTAAAAATGGCTTTAAAATGGATTTGGAGCATGGAGACGATTATCTCGGGATTGCAAGATAACCAAACAAAACTTTTAGTGGATTTCTACTTATTTTATTAAATATCATCTCCACCAAACAGGACAAGCTTGCATCTGTTATAGTTTTGGAGAAAAATGTGTTCATTTCATGTATGCGCGAAATGCCTTAAAAATGGCTTTAAAATGGATTTGGAGCATGGAGACGATTATCTCGAGATTGCAAGATAACCAAACAAAACTTTTAGTGGATTTCTACTTATTTTATTAAATATCATCTCCACCAAACAGGACAAGCTTGCATGTGTTATAGTTTTGGAGAAAAATGTGTTCATTTCATGTATGCGCAAAATGCCTTTGAAATGGCTTTAAAATGGATTTGGAGCATGGAGACGTTTATCTCAGGATGGCAATATAAACAAACGAAACTTTTAGTAGATTTCTACTTATTTTATTAAATATTATCTCCACCAAACAGGACAAGCTTGCATCTGTTATAGTTTTGGAGAAAAATGTGTTCATTTCATGTATGCGCGAAATGCCTTAAAAATGGCTTTAAAATGGATTTGGAGCATGGAGACGATTATCTCGGGATTGCAAGATAACCAAACAAAACTTTTAGTGGATTTCTACTTATTTTATTAAATATCATCTCCACCAAACAGGACAAGCTTGCATCTGTTATAGTTTTGGAGAAAAATGTGTTCATTTCATGTATGCGCGAAATGCCTTAAAAATGGCTTTAAAATGGATTTGGAGCATGGAGACGATTATCTCGGGATTGCAAGATAACCAAACAAAACTTTTAGTGGATTTCTACTTATTTTATTAAATATCATCTCCACCAAACAGGACAAGCTTGCATGTGTTATAGGTTTGGAGAAAAATGTGTTCATTTCATGTATGCGCAAAATGCCTTTGAAATGGCTTTAAAATGGATTTGGAGCATGGAGACGATTATCTCAGGATGGCAATATAAACAAACGAAACTTTTAGTAGATTTCTACTTATTTTATTAAATATTCTCTCCACCAAACAGGACAAGCTTGCATCTGTTATAGTTTTGGAGAAAAATGTGTTCATTTCATGTATGCGCGAAATGCCTTAAAAATGGCTTTAAAATGGATTTGGAGCATGGAGACGATTATCTCGGGATTGCAAGATAACCAAACAAAACTTTTAGTGGATTTCTACTTATTTTATTAAATATCATCTCCACCAAACAGGACAAGCTTGCATCTGTTATAGTTTTGGAGAAAAATGTGTTCATTTCATGTATGCGCGAAATGCCTTAAAAATGGCTTTAAAATGGATTTGGAGCATGGAGACGATTATCTCGGGATTGCAAGATAACCAAACAAAACTTTTAGTGGATTTCTACTTATTTTATTAAATATCATCTCCACCAAACAGGACAAGCTTGCATGTGTTATAGTTTTGGAGAAAAATGTGTTCATTTCATGTATGCACAAAATGCCTTTGAAATGGCTTTAAAATGGATTTGGAGCATGGAGACGATTATCTCAGGATGGCAATATAAACAAACGAAACTTTTAGTAGATTTCTACTTATTTTATTAAATATTATCTCCACCAAACAGGACAAGCTTGCATCTGTTATAGTTTTTGAGAAAAATGTGTTCATTTCATGTATGCGCGAAATGCCTTAAAAATGGCTTTAAAATGGATTTGGAGCATGGAGACGATTATCTCGGGATTGCAAGATAACCAAACAAAACTTTTAGTGGATTTCTACTTATTTTATTAAATATCATCTCCACCAAACAGGACAAGCTTGCATCTGTTATAGTTTTGGAGAAAAATGTGTTCATTTCATGTATGCGCGAAATGCCTTAAAAATGGCTTTAAAATGGATTTGGAGCATGGAGACGATTATCTCGGGATTGCAAGATAACCAAACAAAACTTTTAGTGGATTTCTACTTATTTTATTAAATATCATCTCCACCAAACAGGACAAGCTTGCATCTGTTATAGTTTTGGAGAAAAATGTGTTCATTTCATGTATGCGCGAAATGCCTTAAAAATGGCTTTAAAATGGATTTGGAGCATGGAGACGATTATCTCGGGATTGCAAGATAACCAAACAAAACTTTTAGTGGATTTCTACTTATTTTAATAAATATCATCTCCACCAAACAGGACAAGCTTGCATGTGTTATAGTTTTGAAGAAAAATGTGTTCATTTCATGTATGCGCAAAATGCCTTTGAAATGGCTTTAAAATGGATTTGGAGCATGGACACGATTATCTCGGGATTGCAAGATAACCAAACAAAACTTTTAGTGGATTTCTACTTATTTTATTATATATCATCTACACCAAACAGGACAAGCTTGCATCTGTTATAGTTTTGGAGAAAAATGTGTTCATTTCATGTATGCGCGAAATGCCTTAAAAATGGCTTTAAAATGGATTTGGAGCATGGAGACGATTATCTCGGGATTGCAAGATAACCAAACAAAACTTTTAGTGGATTTCTACTTATTTTATTAAATATCATCTCCACCAAACAGGACAAGCTTGCATCTGTTATAGTTTTGGAGAAAAATGTGTTCATTTCATGTATGCGCGAAATGCCTTAAAAATGGCTTTAAAATGGATTTGGAGCATGGAGACGATTATCTCGGGATTGCAAGATAACCAAACAAAACTTTTAGTGGATTTCTACTTATTTTATTAAATATCATCTCCACCAAACAGGACAAGCTTGCATGTGTTATAGTTTTGGAGAAAAATGTGTTCATTTCATGTATGCGCAAAATGCCTTTGAAATGGCTTTAAAATGGATTTGGAGCATGGAGACGATTATCTCAGGATGGCAATATAAACAAACGAAACTTTTAGTAGATTTCTACTTTTTTTATTAAATATTATCTCCACCAAACAGGACAAGCTTGCATCTGTTATAGTTTTGGAGAAAAATGTGTTCATTTCATGTATGCGCGAAATGCCTTAAAAATGGCTTTAAAATGGATTTGGAGCATGGAGACGATTATCTCGGGATTGCAAGATAACCAAACAAAACTTTTAGTGGATTTCTACTTATTTTATTAAATATCATCTCCACCAAACAGGACAAGCTTGCATGTGTTATAGTTTTGGAGAAAAATGTGTTCATTTCATGTATGCGCAAAATGCCTTTGAAATGGCTTTAAAATGGATTTGGAGCATGGAGACGATTATCTCAGGATGGCAATATAAACAAACGAAACATTTAGTAGATTTCTACTTATTTTATTGAATATTATCTCCACCAAACAGGACAAGCTTGCATCTGTTATAGTTTTGGAGAAAAATGTGTTCATTTCATGTATGCGCGAAATGCCTTAAAAATGGCTTTAAAATGGATTTGGAGCATGGAGACGATTATCTCGGGATTGCAAGATAACCAAACAAAACTTTTAGTGGATTTCTACTTATTTTATTAAATATCATCTCCACCAAACAGGACAAGCTTGCATCTGTTATAGTTTTGGAGAAAAATGTGATCATTTCATGTATGCGCGAAATGCCTTAAAAATGGCTTTAAAATGGATTTGGAGCATGGAGACGATTATCTCGGGATTGCAAGATAACCAAACAAAACTTTTAGTGGATTTCTACTTATTTTATTAAATATCATCTCCACCAAACAGGACAAGCTTGCATGTGTTATAGGTTTGGAGAAAAATGTGTTCATTTCATGTATGCGCAAAATGCCTTTGAAATGGCTTTAAAATGGATTTGGAGCATGGAGACGATTATCTCAGGATGGCAATATAAACAAACGAAACTTTTAGTAGATTTCTACTTATTTTATTAAATATTCTCTCCACCAAACAGGACAAGCTTGCATCTGTTATAGTTTTGGAGAAAAATGTGTTCATTTCATGTATGCGCGAAATGCCTTAAAAATGGCTTTAAAATGGATTTGGAGCATGGAGACGATTATCTCGGGATTGCAAGATAACCAAACAAAACTTTTAGTGGATTTCTACTTATTTTATTAAATATCATCTCCACCAAACAGGACAAGCTTGCATCTGTTATAGTTTTGGAGAAAAATGTGTTCATTTCATGTATGCGCGAAATGCCTTAAAAATGGCTTTAAAATGGATTTGGAGCATGGAGACGATTATCTCGGGATTGCAAGATAACCAAACAAAACTTTTAGTGGATTTCTACTTATTTTATTAAATATCATCTCCACCAAACAGGACAAGCTTGCATGTGTTATAGTTTTGGAGAAAAATGTGTTCATTTCATGTATGCGCGAAATGCCTTAAAAATGGCTTTAAAATGGATTTGGAGCATGGAGACGATTATCTCGGGATTGCAAGATAACCAAACAAAACTTTTAGTGGATTTCTACTTATTTTATTAAATATCATCTCCACCAAACAGGACAAGCTTGCATCTGTTATAGTTTTGGAGAAAAATGTGTTCATTTCATGTATGCGCGAAATGCCTTAAAAATGGCTTTAAAATGGATTTGGAGCATGGAGACGATTATCTCGGGATTGCAAGATAACCAAACAAAACTTTTAGTGGATTTCTACTTATTTTAATAAATATCATCTCCACCAAACAGGACAAGCTTGCATGTGTTATAGTTTTGAAGAAAAATGTGTTCATTTCATGTATGCGCAAAATGCCTTTGAAATGGCTTTAAAATGGATTTGGAGCATGGACACGATTATCTCGGGATTGCAAGATAACCAAACAAAACTTTTAGTGGATTTCTACTTATTTTATTAAATATCATCTCCACCAAACAGGACAAGCTTGCATCTGTTATAGTTTTGGAGAAAAATGTGTTCATTTCATGTATGCGCGAAATGCCTTAAAAATGGCTTTAAAATGGATTTGGAGCATGGAGACGATTATCTCGGGATTGCAAGATAACCAAACAAAACTTTTAGTGGATTTCTACTTATTTTATTAAATATCATCTCCACCAAACAGGACAAGCTTGCATCTGTTATAGTTTTGGAGAAAAATGTGTTCATTTCATGTATGCGCGAAATGCCTTAAAAATGGCTTTAAAATGGATTTGGAGCATGGAGACGATTATCTCGGGATTGCAAGATAACCAAACAAAACTTTTAGTGGATTTCTACTTATTTTATTAAATATCATCTCCACCAAACAGGACAAGCTTGCATGTGTTATAGTTTTGGAGAAAAATGTGTTCATTTCATGTATGCGCAAAATGCCTTTGAAATGGCTTTAAAATGGATTTGGAGCATGGAGACGATTATCTCAGGATGGCAATATAAACAAACGAAACTTTTAGTAGATTTCTACTTATTTTATTAAATATTATCTCCACCAAACAGGACAAGCTTGCATCTGTTATAGTTTTGGAGAAAAATGTGTTCATTTCATGTATGCGCGAAATGCCTTAAAAATGGCTTTAAAATGGATTTGGAGCATGGAGACGATTATCTCGGGATTGCAAGATAACCAAACAAAACTTTTAGTGGATTTCTACTTATTTTATTAAATATCATCTCCACCAAACAGGACAAGCTTGCATGTGTTATAGTTTTGGAGAAAAATGTGTTCATTTCATGTATGCGCAAAATGCCTTTGAAATGGCTTTAAAATGGATTTGGAGCATGGAGACGATTATCTCAGGATGGCAATATAAACAAACGAAACTTTTAGTAGATTTCTACTTATTTTATTGAATATTATCTCCACCAAACAGGACAAGCTTGCATCTGTTATAGTTTTGGAGAAAAATGTGTTCATTTCATGTATGCGCGAAATGCCTTAAAAATGGCTTTAAAATGGATTTGGAGCATGGAGACGATTATCTCGGGATTGCAAGATAACCAAACAAAACTTTTAGTGGATTTCTACTTATTTTAATAAATATCATCTCCACCAAACAGGACAAGCTTGCATCTGTTATAGTTTTGGAGAAAAATGTGATCATTTCATGTATGCGCGAAATGCCTTAAAAATGGCTTTAAAATGGATTTGGAGCATGGAGACGATTATCTCGGGATTGCAAGATAACCAAACAAAACTTTTAGTGGATTTCTACTTATTTTATTAAATATCATCTCCACCAAACAGGACAAGCTTGCATCTGTTATAGTTTTGGAGAAAAATGTGTTCATTTCATGTATGCGCAAAATGCCTTTGAAATGGCTTTAAAATGGATTTGGAGCATGGAGACGATTATCTCAGGATGGCAATATAAACAAACGAAACTTTTAGTAGATTTCTACTTATTTTATTAAATATTATCTCCACCAAACAGGACAAGCTTGCATCTGTTATAGTTTTGGAGAAAAAAGTGTTCATTTCATGTATGCGCGAAATGCCTTAAAAATGGCTTTAAAATGGATTTGGAGCATGGAGACGATTATCTCGGGATTGCAAGATAACCAAACAAAACTTTTAGTGGATTTCTACTTATTTTATTAAATATCATCTCCACCAAACAGGACAAGCTTGCATCTGTTATAGTTTTGGAGAAAAATGTGTTCATTTCATGTATGCGCGAAATGCCTTAAAAATGACTTTAAAATGGATTTGGAGCATGGAGACGATTATCTCGGGATTGCAAGATAACCAAACAAAACTTTTAGTGGATTTCTACTTATTTTATTAAATATCATCTCCACCAAACAGGACAAGCTTGCATGTGTTATAGTTTTGGAGAAAAATGTGTTCATTTCATGTATGCGCAAAATGCCTTTGAAATGGCTTTAAAATGGATTTGGAGCATGGAGACGATTATCTCAGGATGGCAATATAAACAAACGAAACCTTTAGTAGATTTCTACTTATTTTATTAAATATTATCTCCACCAAACAGGACAAGCTTGCATCTGTTATAGTTTTGGAGAAAAATGTGTTCATTTCATGTATGCGCGAAATGCCTTAAAAATGGCTTTAAAATGGATTTGGAGCATGGAGACGATTATCTCGGGATTGCAAGAAAACCAAACAAAACTTTTAGTGGATTTCTACTTATTTTATTAAATATCATCTCCACCAAACAGGACAAGCTTGCATCTGTTATAGTTTTGGAGAAAAATGTGTTCATTTCATGTATGCGCGAAATGCCTTAAAAATGGCTTTAAAATGGATTTGGAGCATGGAGACGATTATCTCGAGATTGCAAGATAACCAAACAAAACTTTTAGTGGATTTCTACTTATTTTATTAAATATCATCTCCACCAAACAGGACAAGCTTGCATCTGTTATAGTTTTGGAGAAAAATGTGTTCATTTCATGTATGCGCGAAATGCCTTAAAAATGGCTTTAAAATGGATTTGGAGCATGGAGACGATTATCTCGAGATTGCAAGATAACCAAACAAAACTTTTAGTGGATTTCTACTTATTTTATTAAATATCATCTCCACCAAACAGGACAAGCTTGCATGTGTTATAGTTTTGGAGAAAAATGTGTTCATTTCATGTATGCGCAAAATGCCTTTGAAATGGCTTTAAAATGGATTTGGAGCATGGAGACGTTTATCTCAGGATGGCAATATAAACAAACGAAACTTTTAGTAGATTTCTACTTATTTTATTAAATATTATCTCCACCAAACAGGACAAGCTTGCATCTGTTATAGTTTTGGAGAAAAATGTGTTCATTTCATGTATGCGCGAAATGCCTTAAAAATGGCTTTAAAATGGATTTGGAGCATGGAGACGATTATCTCGGGATTGCAAGATAACCAAACAAAACTTTTAGTGGATTTCTACTTATTTTATTAAATATCATCTCCACCAAACAGGACAAGCTTGCATGTGTTATAGTTTTGGAGAAAAATGTGTTCATTTCATGTATGCGCAAAATGCCTTTGAAATGGCTTTAAAATGGATTTGGAGCATGGAGACGATTATCTCAGGATGGCAATATAAACAAACGAAACTTTTAGTAGATTTCTACTTATTTTATTAAATATTATCTCCACCAAACAGGACAAGCTTGCATCTGTTATAGTTTTGGAGAAAAATGTGTTCATTTCATGTATGCGCGAAATGCCTTAAAAATGGCTTTAAAATGGATTTGGAGCATGGAGACGATTATCTCGGGATTGCAAGATAACCAAACAAAACTTTTAGTGGATTTCTACTTATTTTATTAAATATCATCTCCACCAAACAGGACAAGCTTGCATCTGTTATAGTTTTGGAGAAAAATGTGTTCATTTCATGTATGCGCGAAATGCCTAAAAAATGGCTTTAAAATGGATTTGGAGCATGGAGACGATTATCTCGGGATTGCAAGATAACCAAACAAAACTTTTAGTGGATTTCTACTTATTTTATTAAATATCATCTCCACCAAACAGGACAAGCTTGCATCTGTTATAGTTTTGGAGAAAAATGTGTTCATTTCATGTATGCGCAAAATGCCTTTGAAATGGCTTTAAAATGGATTTGGAGCATGGAGACGATTATCTCAGGATGGCAATATAAACAAACGAAACTTTTAGTAGATTTCTACTTATTTTATTAAATATTATCTCCACCAAACAGGACAAGCTTGCATCTGTTATAGTTTTGGAGAAAAATGTGTTCATTTCATGTATGCGCGAAATGCCTTAAAAATGGCTTTAAAATGGATTTGGAGCATGGAGACGATTATCTCGGGATTGCAAGATAACCAAACAAAACTTTTAGTGGATTTCTACTTATTTTATTAAATATCATCCCCACCAAACAGGACAAGCTTGCATCTGTTATAGTTTTGGAGAAAAATGTGTTCATTTCATGTATGCGCGAAATGCCTTAAAAATGGCTTTAAAATGGATTTGGAGCATGGAGACGATTATCTCGGGATTGCAAGATAACCAAACAAAACTTTTAGTGGATTTCTACTTATTTTATTAAATATCATCTCCACCAAACAGGACAAGCTTGCATGTGTTAAAATTTTGGAGAAAAATGTGTTAATTTCATGTATGCGCAAAATGCCTTTGAAATGGCTTTAAAATGGATTTGGAGCATGGAGACGATTATCTCAGGATGGCAATATAAACAAACGAAACTTTTAGTGGATTTCTACTTATTTTATTAAATATCATCTCCACCAAACAGGACAAGCTTGCATCTGTTATAGTTTTGGAGAAAAATGTGTTCATTTCATGTATGCGCGAAATGCCTTAAAAATGGCTTTAAAATGGATTTGGAGCATGGAGACGATTATCTCGAGATTGCAAGATAACCAAACAAAACTTTTAGTGGATTTCTACTTATTTTATTAAATATCATCTCCACCAAACAGGACAAGCTTGCATGTGTTATAGTTTTGGAGAAAAATGTGTTCATTTCATGTATGCGCAAAATGCCTTTGAAATGGCTTTAAAATGGATTTGGAGCATGGAGACGTTTATCTCAGGTTGGCAATATAAACAAACGAAACTTTTAGTAGATTTCTACTTATTTTATTAAATATTATCTCCACCAAACAGGACAAGCTTGCATCTGTTATAGTTTTGGAGAAAAATGTGTTCATTTCATGTATGCGCGAAATGCCTTAAAAATGGCTTTAAAATGGATTTGGAGCATGGAGACGATTATCTCGGGATTGCAAGATAACCAAACAAAACTTTTAGTGGATTTCTACTTATTTTATTAAATATCATCTCCACCAAACAGGACAAGCTTGCATCTGTTAAAGTTTTGGAGAAAAATGTGTTCATTTCATGTATGCGCGAAATGCCTTAAAAATGGCTTTAAAATGGATTTGGAGCATGGAGACGATTATCTCGGGATTGCAAGATAACCAAACAAAACTTTTAGTGGATTTCTACTTATTTTATTAAATATCATCTCCACCAAACAGGACAAGCTTGCATGTGTTATAGGTTTGGAGAAAAATGTGTTCATTTCATGTATGCGCAAAATGCCTTTGAAATGGCTTTAAAATGGATTTGGAGCATGGAGGCGATTATCTCAGGATGGCAATATAAACAAACGAAACTTTTAGTAGATTTCTACTTATTTTATTAAATATTATCTCCACCAAACAGGACAAGCTTGCATCTGTTATAGTTTTGGAGAAAAATGTGTTCATTTCATGTATGCGAGAAATGCCTTAAAAATGGCTTTAAAATGGATTTGGAGCATGGAGACGATTATCTCGGGATTGCAAGATAACCAAACAAAACTTTTAGTGGATTTCTACTTATTTTATTAAATATCATCTCCACCAAACAGGACAAGCTTGCATCTGTTATAGTTTTGGAGAAAAATGTGTTCATTTCATGTATGCGCGAAATGCCTTAAAAATGGCTTTAAAATGGATTTGGAGCATGGAGACGATTATCTCGGGATTGCAAGATAACCAAACAAAACTTTTAGTGGATTTCTACTTATTTTATTAAATATCATCTCCACCAAACAGGACAAGCTTGCATGTGTTATAGTTTTGGAGAAAAATGTGTTCATTTCATGTATGCGCAAAATGCCTTTGAAATGGCTTTAAAATGGATTTGGAGCATGGAGACGATTATCTCAGGATGGCAATATAAACAAACGAAACTTTTAGTGGATTTCTACTTATTTTATTAAATATCATCTCCACCAAACAGGACAAGCTTGCATCTGTTATAGTTTTGGAGAAAAATGTGTTCATTTCATGTATGCGCGAAATGCCTTAAAAATGGCTTTAAAATGGATTTGGAGCATGGAGACGATTATCTCGGGATTGCAAGATAACCAAACAAAACTTTTAGTGGATTTCTACTTATTTTATTAAATATCATCTCCACCAAACAGGACAAGCTTGCATCTGTTATAGTTTTGGAGAAAAATGTGTTCATTTCATGTATGCGCGAAATGCCTTAAAAATGGCTTTAAAATGGATTTGGAGCATGGAGACGATTATCTCGGGATTGCAAGATAACCAAACAAAACTTTTAGTGGATTTCTACTTATTTTATTAAATATCATCTCCACCAAACAGGACAAGCTTGCATGTGTTATAGTTTTGGAGAAAAATGTGTTCATTTCATGTATGCGCGAAATGCCTTAAAAATGGCTTTAAAATGGATTTGGAGCATGGAGACGATTATCTCGGGATTGCAAGATAACCAAACAAAACTTTTAGTGGATTTCTACTTATTTTATTAAATATCATCTCCACCAAACAGGACAAGCTTGCATCTGTTATAGTTTTGGAGAAAAATGTGTTCATTTCATGTATGCGCGAAATGCCTTAAAAATGGCTTTAAAATGGATTTGGAGCATGGAGACGATTATCTCGGGATTGTAAGATAACCAAACAAAACTTTTAGTGGATTTCTACTTATTTTATTAAATATCATCTCCACCAAACAGGACAAGCTTGCATGTGTTATAGGTTTGGAGAAAAATGTGTTCATTTCATGTATGCGCAAAATGCCTTTGAAATGGCTTTAAAATGGATTTGGAGCATGGAGACGATTATCTCAGGATGGCAATATAAACAAACGAAACTTTTAGTAGATTTCTACTTATTTTATTAAATATTATCTCCACCAAACAGGACAAGCTTGCATCTGTTATAGTTTTGGAGAAAAATGTGTTCATTTCATGTATGCGAGAAATGCCTTAAAAATGGCTTTAAAATGGATTTGGAGCATGGAGACGATTATCTCGGGATTGCAAGATAACCAAACAAAACTTTTAGTGGATTTCTACTTATTTTATTAAATATCATCTCCACCAAACAGGACAAGCTTGCATCTGTTATAGTTTTGGAGAAAAATGTGTTCATTTCATGTATGCGCGAAATGCCTTAAAAATGGCTTTAAAATGGATTTGGAGCATGGAGACGATTATCTCGGGATTGCAAGATAACCAAACAAAACTTTTAGTGGATTTCTACTTATTTTATTAAATATCATCTCCACCAAACAGGACAAGCTTGCATGTGTTATAGTTTTGGAGAAAAATGTGTTCATTTCATGTATGCGCAAAATGCCTTTGAAATGGCTTTAAAATGGATTTGGAGCATGGAGACGATTATCTCAGGATGGCAATATAAACAAACGAAACTTTTAGTAGATTTCTACTTATTTTATTAAATATTATCTCCACCAAACAGGACAAGCTTGCATCTGTTATAGTTTTGGAGAAAAATGTGTTCATTTCATGTATGCGCGAAATGCCTTAAAAATGGCTTTAAAATGGATTTGGAGCATGGAGACGATTATCTCGGGATTGCAAGATAACCAAACAAAACTTTTAGTGGATTTCTACTTATTTTATTAAATATCATCTCCACCAAACAGGACAAGCTTGCATGTGTTATAGTTTTGGAGAAAAATGTGTTCATTTCATGTATGCGCAAAATGCCTTTGAAATGGCTTTAAAATGGATTTGGAGCATGGAGACGATTATCTCGGGATTGCAAGATAACCAAACAAAACTTTTAGTGGATTTCTACTTATTTTATTAAATATCATCTCCACCAAACAGGACAAGCTTGCATCTGTTATAGTTTTGGAGAAAAATGTGTTCATTTCATGTATGCGCGAAATGCCTTAAAAATGGCTTTAAAATGGATTTGGAGCATGGAGACGATTATCTCGGGATTGCAAGATAACCAAACAAAACTTTTAGTGGATTTCTACTTATTTTATTAAATATCATCTCCACCAAACAGGACAAGCTTGCATCTGTTATAGTTTTGGAGAAAAATGTGTTCATTTCATGTATGCGCGAAATGCCTTAAAAATGGCTTTAAAATGGATTTGGAGCATGGAGACGATTATCTCGGGATTGCAAGATAACCAAACAAAACTTTTAGTGGATTTCTACTTATTTTATTAAATATCATCTCCACCAAACAGGACAAGCTTGCATCTGTTATAGTTTTGGAGAAAAATGTGTTCATTTCATGTATGCGCGAAATGCCTTAAAAATGGCTTTAAAATGGATTTGGAGCATGGAGACGATTATCTCGGGATTGCAAGATAACCAAACAAAACTTTTAGTGGATTTCTACTTATTTTATTAAATATCATCTCCACCAAACAGGACAAGCTTGCATGTGTTATAGTTTTGGAGAAAAATGTGTTCATTTCATGTATGCGCAAAATGCCTTAAAAATGGCTTTAAAATGGATTTGGAGCATGGAGACGATTATCTCGGGATTGCAAGATAACCAAACAAAACTTTTAGTGGATTTCTACTTATTTTATTAAATATCATCTCCACCAAACAGGACAAGCTTGCATCTGTTATAGTTTTGGAGAAAAATGTGTTCATTTCATGTATGCGCGAAATGCCTTAAAAATGGCTTTAAAATGGATTTGGAGCATGGAGACGATTATCTCGGGATTGCAAGATAACCAAACAAAACTTTTAGTGGATTTCTACTTATTTTATTAAATATCATCTCCACCAAACAGGACAAGCTTGCATCTGTTATAGTTTTGGAGAAAAATGTGTTCATTTCATGTATGCGCGAAATGCCTTAAAAATGGCTTTAAAATGGATTTGGAGCATGGAGACGATTATCTCGGGATTGCAAGATAACCAAAAAAAACTTTTAGTGGATTTCTACTCATTTTATTAAATATCATCTCCACCAAACAGGACAAGCTTGCATGTGTTATAGTTTTGGAGAAAAATGTGTTCATTTCATGTATGCGCAAAATGCCTTTGAAATGGCTTTAAAATGGATTTGGAGCATGGAGACGATTATCTCAGGATGGCAATATAAACAAACGAAACTTTTAGTAGATTTCTACTTATTTTATTAAATATTATCTCCACCAAACAGGACAAGCTTGCATCTGTTATAGTTTTGGAGAAAAATGTGTTCATTTCATGTATGCGCGAAATGCCTTAAAAATGGCTTTAAAATGGATTTGGAGCATGGAGACGATTATCTCGGGATTGCAAGATAACCAAACAAAACTTTTAGTGGATTTCTACTTATTTTATTAAATATCATCTCCACCAAACAGGACAAGCTTGCATGTGTTATAGTTTTGGAGAAAAATGTGTTCATTTCATGTATGCGCAAAATGCCTTTGAAATGGCTTTAAAATGGATTTGGAGCATGGAGACGATTATCTCGGGATTGCAAGATAACCAAACAAAACTTTTAGTGGATTTCTACTTATTTTATTAAATATCATCTCCACCAAACAGGACAAGCTTGCATCTGTTATAGTTTTGGAGAAAAATGTGTTCATTTCATGTATGCGCGAAATGCCTTAAAAATGGCTTTAAAATGGATTTGGAGCATGGAGACGATTATCTCGGGATTGCAAGATAACCAAACAAAACTTTTAGTGGATTTCTACTTATTTTATTAAATATCATCTCCACCAAACAGGACAAGCTTGCATCTGTTATAGTTTTGGAGAAAAATGTGTTCATTTCATGTATGCGCGAAATGCCTTAAAAATGGCTTTAAAATGGATTTGGAGCATGGAGACGATTATCTCGGGATTGCAAGATAACCAAACAAAACTTTTAGTGGATTTCTACTTATTTTATTAAATATCATCTCCACCAAACAGGACAAGCTTGCATCTGTTATAGTTTTGGAGAAAAATGTGTTCATTTCATGTATGCGCGAAATGCCTTAAAAATGGCTTTAAAATGGATTTGGAGCATGGAGACGATTATCTCGGGATTGCAAGATAACCAAACAAAACTTTTAGTGGATTTCTACTTATTTTATTAAATATCATCTCCACCAAACAGGACAAGCTTGCATGTGTTATAGTTTTGGAGAAAAATGTGTTCATTTCATGTATGCGCAAAATGCCTTAAAAATGGCTTTAAAATGGATTTGGAGCATGGAGACGATTATCTCGGGATTGCAAGATAACCAAACAAAACTTTTAGTGGATTTCTACTTATTTTATTAAATATCATCTCCACCAAACAGGACAAGCTTGCATCTGTTATAGTTTTGGAGAAAAATGTGTTCATTTCATGTATGCGCGAAATGCCTTAAAAATGGCTTTAAAATGGATTTGGAGCATGGAGACGATTATCTCGGGATTGCAATATAACCAAACAAAACTTTTAGTGGATTTCTACTTATTTTATTAAATATCATCTCCACCAAACAGGACAAGCTTGCATCTGTTATAGTTTTGGAGAAAAATGTGTTCATTTCATGTATGCGCGAAATGCCTTAAAAATGGCTTTAAAATGGATTTGGAGCATGGAGACGATTATCTCGGGATTGCAAGATAACCAAACAAAACTTTTAGTGGATTTCTACTTATTTTATTAAATATCATCTCCACCAAACAGGACAAGCTTGCATCTGTTATAGTTTTGGAGAAAAATGTGTTCATTTCATGTATGCGCGAAATGCCTTAAAAATGGCTTTAAAATGGATTTGGAGCATGGAGACGATTATCTCGGGATTGCAAGATAACCAAACAAAACTTTTAGTGGATTTCTACTTATTTTATTAAATATCATCTCCACCAAACAGGACAAGCTTGCATCTGTTATAGTTTTGGAGAAAAATGTGTTCATTTCATGTATGCGCGAAATGCCTTAAAAATGGCTTTAAAATGGATTTGGAGCATGGAGACGATTATCTCGGGATTGCAAGATAACCAAACAAAACTTTTAGTGGATTTCTACTTATTTTATTAAATATCATCTCCACCAAACAGGACAAGCTTGCATGTGTTATAGTTTTGGAGAAAAATGTGTTCATTTCATGTATGCGCAAAATGTCTTTGAAATGGCTTTAAAATGGATTTGGAGCATGGAGACGATTATCTCGGGATTGCAAGATAACCAAACAAAACTTTTAGTGGATTTCTACTTATTTTATTAAATATCATCTCCACCAAACAGGACAAGCTTGCATGTGTTATAGTTTTGGAGAAAAATGTGTTCATTTCATGTATGCGCAAAATGCCTTTGAAATGGCTTTAAAATGGATTTGGAGCATGGAGACGATTATCTCAGGATGGCAATATAAACAAACGAAACTTTTAGTAGATTTCTACTTATTTTATTAAATATTATCTCCACCAAACAGGACAAGCTTGCATCTGTTATAGTTTTGGAGAAAAATGTGTTCATTTCATGTATGCGCGAAATGCCTTAAAAATGGCTTTAAAATGGATTTGGAGCATGGAGACGATTATCTCGGGATTGCAAGATAACCAAACAAAACTTTTAGTGGATTTCTACTTATTTTATTAAATATCATCTCCACCAAACAGGACAAGCTTGCATCTGTTATAGTTTTGGAGAAAAATGTGTTCATTTCATGTATGCGCGAAATGCCTTAAAAATGGCTTTAAAATGGATTTGGAGCATGGAGACGATTATCTCGGGATTGCAAGATAACCAAACAAAACTTTTAGTGGATTTCTACTTATTTTATTAAATATCATCTCCACCAAACAGGACAAGCTTGCATGTGTTATAGTTTTGGAGAAAAATGTGTTCATTTCATGTATGCGCAAAATGCCTTTGAAATGGCTTTAAAATGGATTTGGAGCATGGAGACGATTATCTCAGGATGGCAATATAAACAAACGAAACTTTTAGTAGATTTCTACTTATTTTATTAAATATTATCTCCACCAAACAGGACAAGCTTGCATCTGTTATAGTTTTGGAGAAAAATGTGTTCATTTCATGTATGCGCGAAATGCCTTAAAAATGGCTTTAAAATGGATTTGGAGCATGGAGACGATTATCTCGGGATTGCAAGATAACCAAACAAAACTTTTAGTGGATTTCTACTTATTTTATAAAATATCATCTCCACCAAACAGGACAAGCTTGCATCTGTTATAGTTTTGGAGAAAAATGTGTTCATTTCATGTATGCGCGAAATGCCTTAAAAATGGCTTTAAAATGGATTTGGAGCATGGAGACGATTATCTCGGGATTGCAAGATAACCAAACAAAACTTTTAGTGGATTTCTACTTATTTTATTAAATATCATCTCCACCAAACAGGACAAGCTTGCATGTGTTATAGTTTTGGAGAAAAATGTGTTCATTTCATGTATGCGCAAAATGCCTTTGAAATGGCTTTAAAATGGATTTGGAGCATGGAGACGATTATCTCAGGATGGCAATATAAACAAACGAAACTTTTAGTAGATTTCTACTTATTTTATTAAATATTATCTCCACCAAACAGGACAAGCTTGCATCTGTTATAGTTTTGGAGAAAAATGTGTTCATTTCATGTATGCGCGAAATGCCTTAAAAATGGCTTTAAAATGGATTTGGAGCATGGAGACGATTATCTCGGGATTGCAAGATAACCAAACAAAACTTTTAGTGGATTTCTACTTATTTTATTAAATATCATCTCCACCAAACAGGACAAGCTTGCATCTGTTATAGTTTTGGAGAAAAATGTGTTCATTTCATGTATGCGCGAAATGCCTTAAAAATGGCTTTAAAATGGATTTGGAGCATGG
The DNA here is from genome assembly GCF_048569485.1 of Anomaloglossus baeobatrachus. Lineage (NCBI taxonomy): Eukaryota > Metazoa > Chordata > Amphibia > Anura > Aromobatidae > Anomaloglossus > Anomaloglossus baeobatrachus. Next base: position 4,378 of record NW_027442187.1, on the reverse strand, counting down.
AGACGATTATCTCGGGATTGCAAGATAACCAAACAAAACTTTTAGTGGATTTCTACTTATTTTATTAAATATCATCTCCACCAAACAGGACAAGCTTGCATGTGTTATAGTTTTGGAGAAAAATGTGTTCATTTCATGTATGCGCAAAATGCCTTTGAAATGGCTTTAAAATGGATTTGGAGCATGGAGACGATTATCTCAGGATGGCAATATAAACAATCGAAACTTTTAGTAGATTTCTACTTATTTTATTAAATATTATCTCCACCAAACAGGACAAGCTTGCATCTGTTATAGTTTTGGAGAAAAATGTGTTCATTTCATGTATGCGCGAAATGCCTTAAAAATGGCTTTAAAATGGATTTGGAGCATGGAGACGATTATCTCGGGATTGCAAGATAACCAAACAAAACTTTTAGTGGATTTCTACTTATTTTATTAAATATCATCTCCACCAAACAGGACAAGCTTGCATCTGTTATAGTTTTGGAGAAAAATGTGTTCATTTCATGTATGCGCGAAATGCCTTAAAAATGGCTTTAAAATGGATTTGGAGCATGGAGACGATTATCTCGGGATTGCAAGATAACCAAACAAAACTTTTAGTGGATTTCTACTTATTTTATTAAATATCATCTCCACCAAACAGGACAAGCTTGCATGTGTTATAGTTTTGGAGAAAAATGTGTTCATTTCATGTATGCGCAAAATGCCTTTGAAATGGCTTTAAAATGGATTTGGAGCATGGAGACGATTATCTCGGGATTGCAAGATAACCAAACAAAACTTTTAGTGGATTTCTACTTATTTTATTAAATATCATCTCCACCAAACAGGACAAGCTTGCATCTGTTATAGTTTTGGAGAAAAATGTGTTCATTTCATGTATGCGCGAAATGCCTTAAAAATGGCTTTAAAATGGATTTGGAGCATGGAGACGATTATCTCGGGATTGCAAGATAACCAAACAAAACTTTTAGTGGATTTCTACTTATTTTATTAAATATCATCTCCACCAAACAGGACAAGCTTGCATCTGTTATAGTTTTGGAGAAAAATGTGTTCATTTCATGTATGCGCGAAATGCCTTAAAAATGGCTTTAAAATGGATTTGGAGCATGGAGACGATTATCTCGGGATTGCAAGATAACCAAACAAAACTTTTAGTGGATTTCTACTTATTTTATTAAATATCATCTCCACCAAACAGGACAAGCTTGCATCTGTTATAGTTTTGGAGAAAAATGTGTTCATTTCATGTATGCGCGAAATGCCTTAAAAATGGCTTTAAAATGGATTTGGAGCATGGAGACGATTATCTCGGGATTGCAAGATAACCAAACAAAACTTTTAGTGGATTTCTACTTATTTTATTAAATATCATCTCCACCAAACAGGACAAGCTTGCATGTGTTATAGTTTTGGAGAAAAATGTGTTCATTTCATGTATGCGCAAAATGCCTTTGAAATGGCTTTAAAATGGATTTGGAGCATGGAGACGATTATCTCAGGATGGCAATATAAACAAACGAAACTTTTAGTAGATTTCTACTTATTTTATTAAATATTATCTCCACCAAACAGGACAAGCTTGCATCTGTTATAGTTTTGGAGAAAAATGTGTTCATTTCATGTATGCGCGAAATGCCTTAAAAATGGCTTTAAAATGGATTTGGAGCATGGAGACGATTATCTCGGGATTGCAAGATAACCAAACAAAACTTTTAGTGGATTTCTACTTATTTTATTAAATATCATCTCCACCAAACAGGACAAGCTTGCATCTGTTATAGTTTTGGAGAAAAATGTGTTCATTTCATGTATGCGCGAAATGCCTTAAAAATGGCTTTAAAATGGATTTGGAGCATGGAGACGATTATCTCGAGATTGCAATATAACCAAACAAAACTTTTAGTGGATTTCTACTTATTTTATTAAATATCATCTCCACCAAACAGGACAAGCTTGCATCTGTTATAGTTTTGGAGAAAAATGTGTTCATTTCATGTATGCGCGAAATGCCTTAAAAATGGCTTTAAAATGGATTTGGAGCATGGAGACGATTATCTCGGGATTGCAAGATAACCAAACAAAACTTTTAGTGGATTTCTACTTATTTTATTAAATATCATCTCCACCAAACAGGACAAGCTTGCATCTGTTATAGTTTTGGAGAAAAATGTGTTCATTTCATGTATGCGCGAAATGCCTTAAAAATGGCTTTAAAATGGATTTGGAGCATGGAGACGATTATCTCGGGATTGCAAGATAACCAAACAAAACTTTTAGTGGATTTCTACTTATTTTATTAAATATCATCTCCACCAAACAGGACAAGCTTGCATCTGTTATAGTTTTGGAGAAAAATGTGCTCATTTCATGTATGCGCGAAATGCCTTAAAAATGGCTTTAAAATGGATTTGGAGCATGGAGACGATTATCTCGGGATTGCAAGATAACCAAACAAAACTTTTAGTGGATTTCTACTTATTTTATTAAATATCATCTCCACCAAACAGGACAAGCTTGCATCTGTTATAGTTTTGGAGAAAAATGTGTTCATTTCATGTATGCGCGAAATGCCTTAAAAATGGCTTTAAAATGGATTTGGAGCATGGAGACGATTATCTCGGGATTGCAAGATAACCAAACAATACTTTTAGTGGATTTCTACTTATTTTATTAAATATCATCTCCACCAAACAGGACAAGCTTGCATGTGTTATAGTTTTGGAGAAAAATGTGTTCATTTCATGTATGCGCAAAATGCCTTTGAAATGGCTTTAAAATGGATTTGGAGCATGGAGACGATTATCTCAGGATGGCAATATAAACAAACGAAACTTTTAGTAGATTTCTACTTATTTTATTAAATATTATCTCCACCAAACAGGACAAGCTTGCATCTGTTATAGTTTTGGAGAAAAATGTGTTCATTTCATGTATGCGCGAAATGCCTTAAAAATGGCTTTAAAATGGATTTGGAGCATGGAGACGATTATCTCGGGATTGCAAGATAACCAAACAAAACTTTTAGTGGATTTCTACTTATTTTATTAAATATCATCTCCACCAAACAGGACAAGCTTGCATCTGTTATAGTTTTGGAGAAAAATGTGTTCATTTCATGTATGCGCGAAATGCCTTAAAAATGGCTTTAAAATGGATTTGGAGCATGGAGACGATTATCTCGAGATTGCAATATAACCAAACAAAACTTTTAGTGGATTTCTACTTATTTTATTAAATATCATCTCCACCAAACAGGACAAGCTTGCATCTGTTATAGTTTTGGAGAAAAATGTGTTCATTTCATGTATGCGCGAAATGCCTTAAAAATGGCTTTAAAATGGATTTGGAGCATGGAGACGATTATCTCGGGATTGCAAGATAACCAAACAAAACTTTTAGTGGATTTCTACTTATTTTATTAAATATCATCTCCACCAAACAGGACAAGCTTGCATCTGTTATAGTTTTGGAGAAAAATGTGTTCATTTCATGTATGCGCGAAATGCCTTAAAAATGGCTTTAAAATGGATTTGGAGCATGGAGACGATTATCTCGGGATTGCAAGATAACCAAACAAAACTTTTAGTGGATTTCTACTTATTTTATTAAATATCATCTCCACCAAACAGGACAAGCTTGCATCTGTTATAGTTTTGGAGAAAAATGTGCTCATTTCATGTATGCGCGAAATGCCTTAAAAATGGCTTTAAAATGGATTTGGAGCATGGAGACGATTATCTCGGGATTGCAAGATAACCAAACAAAACTTTTAGTGGATTTCTACTTATTTTATTAAATATCATCTCCACCAAACAGGACAAGCTTGCATCTGTTATAGTTTTGGAGAAAAATGTGTTCATTTCATGTATGCGCGAAATGCCTTAAAAATGGCTTTAAAATGGATTTGGAGCATGGAGACGATTATCTCGGGATTGCAAGATAACCAAACAAAACGTTTAGTGGATTTCTACTTATTTTATTAAATATCATCTCCACCAAACAGGACAAGCTTGCATCTGTTATAGTTTTGGAGAAAAATGTGTTCATTTCATGTATGCGCGAAATGCCTTAAAAATGGCTTTAAAATGGATTTGGAGCATGGAGACGATTATCTCGGGATTGCAAGATAACCAAACAAAACTTTTAGTGGATTTCTACTTATTTTATTAAATATCATCTCCACCAAACAGGACAAACTTGCATCTGTTATAGTTTTGGAGAAAAATGTGTTCATTTCATGTATGCGCGAAATGCCTTAAAAATGGCTTTAAAATGGATTTGGAGCATGGAGACGATTATCTCGGGATTGCAAGATAACCAAACAAAACTTTTAGTGGATTTCTACTTATTTTATTAAATATCATCT